>NC_054501.1:9346366-9475417 GCF_017639515.1 Carcharodon carcharias | reverse complement strand
AGTGTCGCAGTGCCGGAGGGTCAGTGCTGAGGGAGTGTCGCACTGTCAGAGGGTCAGTGCTGAGGGAGTGCCGTGCTGTCGGAGGGTCAGTGCTGAGGGATCGCCGCATTGTCACGGGGGGGGGTCAGTGCTGAGGGAGCGCCGCACTGTCGGAGTATCAGTACTGAGGGAGAGCCGCACTGTCAGAGGGTCAGTGCTGAGGGAGTGCCGCACTGTCGGAGGATCAGTGCTGAGGGAGCGCCGCACTGTCGGAGGGTCAGTGCTGAGGGAGCGCCTCGCTGTCGGGGGGTCAGTGCTGAGGGAGCGCCGCACTGTCGGAGGGTCAGTGCTGAGGGAGCGCTGCACTGTCGGAGGGTCAGTGCTGAGGGAGCGCAGCACTGTCGGAGGGTCAGTGGCAAGGGAGTGTCGCAGTGCCGGAGGGTCAGTGCTGAGGGAGTGTCGCAGTGCTGGAGGGTCAGTGCCAAGGGAGTGTCGCAGTGCCGGAGGGTCAGTGCTGAGGGAGAGCCGCACTGTCAGAGGGTCAGTGCTGAGGGAGTGCCGCACTGTCGGAGGATCAGTGCTGAGGGAGCGCCGCACTGTCGGAGGGTCAGTGCTGAGGGAGCGCCTCGCTGTCGGGGGGTCAGTGCTGAGGGAGCGCCGCACTGTCGGAGGGTCAGTGCTGAGGGAGCGCCGCACTGTCAGAGGATCAGTGCTGAGGGAGTGCCTCGCTGTCAGAGAGTCAGTGCTGAGGAAGCGCCTCGCTGTCAGAGGGTCAGTGCTGAGGGAGCGCCGCGCTGTCGGAGGGTCAGTGCTGAGGGAGCACCGCACTGTTGGAGGGTCAGTGCTGAGGGAGCACCGCGCTGTCGGTGGGTCAGTGCTGAGGGAGCGCCGCACTGTCGGAGGGTCAGTGCTGAGGGAGCGCCGCGCTGTCGGAGGGTCAGTGCTGAGGGAGCGCCGCACTGTCGGAGGGGCCAGTGCTGAGCGAGTGCATCACTGCCGGAGGGTCAGTGCTGAAGGAGTGCCGCAATGTCAGAGGGTCAGTGCTGAGGGAGCACCCCACTGTCGGAGGGTCAGTGCTGAGGGAGTACCGCACTGTCGGAGGGTCAGTGCTGAGGGAGTGCCGCACTGTCGGCTCACCGCTGAGGGAGCGCCGCGCTGTCGTAGGGTCAGTGCTGAGGGAGCGCCGCACTGTCGGAGGGTCAGTGCTGAGGGAGCGCTGCACTGTCGGAGGGTCAGTGCTGAGGGAGCGCCGCCCTCACGGAGGGTCAGTGCTGAGGGAGCGCCGCACTGTCGGAGGGTCAGTTCTGAGGGAGGGCCGCACTGTCGGAGGTTCAGTGCTGAAGTAGTGCAGCGCTGTCAGAGGGTCACTGTTGCGGGAGGGCCGCACTGTTGGAGGGTCAGTGCTGAGCGAGTGCAGCACTGCCGGAGGGTCAGTGCTGAGGGAGCGCCACACTGTCGGAGGGTCAGTGCTGAGGGAGTGCCGCACTGTCGGAGGGTCAGTGCTGGGGGAGTGCAGCGCTGTCAGATGGTCAGTACTGAGGGAGCGCAGCACTGTCGGAGGGTGAGTGCTGAGGGAGTGTCGCAGTGCCGGAGGGTCAGTGCTGAGGGAGTGCTGCACTGTCAGGGGTGGTCAGTGCTGAGGGAGTGCTGCACTGCCGGAGGTCAGAGCTGAGGGAGCGTCACACTGTCGGAGGGTCAGTGCCAAGGGAGTGCCGCACTGTCGGAGGGGCAGTGCTGAGGGAGCGCAGCACTGTCGGAGGGTCACTGCCAAGGGAGTGTCGCAGTGCCGGATGGTCAGTGCTGAGGGAGTGTCGCAGTGCTGGAGGGTCAGTGCTGAGTGAGTGCCGCACTGTCAGAGGGTCATTGTTGAGGGAGCTCCGCACTGTTGGAGAGTCCGTGTTGAAGGAGGGCCGCACTGTCGGAGGGGCCAGTGCTGAGCGAGTGCAGCAGTGCCGGAAGGTCAGTGCTGAAGGAGTGCCGCAATGTCAGAGGGTCAGTGCTGAGGTAGCTCCCCACTGTCGGAGGGTCAGTGCTGAGGGAGTGCCGTGCTGTTGGAGGGTCAGTGCTGAGGGATCGCCGCATTGTCACGGGGCGGGTCAGTGCTGAGGGAGCGCCGCACTGTCAGAGTATCAGTACTGAGGGAGAGCCGCACTGTCAGAGTGTCAGTGCTGAGGGAGCGCCGCACTGTCGGATGGTCAGTGCTGAGGAAGCGCCTCGCTGTCAGAGGGTCAGTGCTGAGGGAGCGCCGCGCTGTCGGAGGGTCAGTGCTGAGGGAGCACCGCGCTGTTGCAGGGTCAGTGCTGAGGGAGCGCCGCACTGTCGGAGGGTCAGTGCTGAGGGAGCGCCGCGCTGTCGGAGGGTCAGTGCTGAGGGAGCGCCGCACTGTCGGAGGGGCCAGTGCTGAGCGAGTGCATCACTGCCGGAGGGTCAGTGCTGAAGGAGTGCCGCAATGTCAGAGGGTCAGTGCTGAGGGAGTGCTGTGCTGTCGGAGGGTCAGTGCTGAGGAATCGCCGCATTGTCACGGGGGGGGTCAGTGCTGAGGGGCGCCGCACTGTCGGACTATCAGTACTGAGGGAGAGCCGCACTGTCAGAGGGTCAGTGCTGAGGGAGCGCCGCACTGTCGGAGTGTCAGTGCTGAGGATGCGCCTCACTGTCAGAGGGTCAGTGCTGAGGGAGCGCCGCGCTGTTGGAGGGTCAGTGCTGAGGGAGCACCGCGCTGTTGCAGGGTCAGTGCTGAGGGAGCGCCGCACTGTCGGAGGGTCAGTGCTGAGGGAGCGCCGCGCAGTCGGAGGGTCAGTGCTGAGGGAGCGCCGCACTGTCGGAGGGGCCAGTGCTGAGCGAGTGCATCACTGCCGGAGGGTCAGTGCTGAAGGAGTGCCACAATGTCAGAGGGTCAGTGCTGAGGGAGTACCGCACTGTCGGAGGGTCAGTGCTGAGGGAGCACCCCACTGTCGGAGGGTCAGTGCTGAGGGAGTACCGCACTGTCGGAGGGTCAGTGCTGAGGGAGTGCCGCACTGTCAGAGGCTCACCGCTGAGGGAGCGCCGCGCTGTCGGAGGGTCAGTGCTGAGGGAGTGCCGTGCTGTCGGAGGGTCAGTGCTGAGGGATCGCCGCATTGTCACGGGGCGGGTCAGTGCTGAGGGAGCGCCGCACTGTCGGAGTATCAGTAGTGAGGGAGAGCCGCACTGTCAGAGTGTCAGTGCTGAGGGAGCGCCGCACTGTCGGATGGTCAGTGCTGAGGAAGCGCCTCGCTGTCAGAGGGTCAGTGCTGAGGGAGCGCCGCGCTGTCGGAGGGTCAGTGCTGAGGGAGCACCGCGCTGTTGCAGGGTCAGTGCTGAGGGAGCGCCGCACTGTCGGAGGGTCAGTGCTGAGGGAGCGCCGCGCTGTCGGAGGGTCAGTGCTGAGGGAGCGCCGCACTGTCGGAGGGGCCAGTGCTGAGCGAGTGCATCACTGCCGGAGGGTCAGTGCTGAAGGAGTGCCGCAATGTCAGAGGGTCAGTGCTGAGGGAGTGCCGTGCTGTCGGAGGGTCAGTGCTGAGGAATCGCCGCATTGTCATGGGGGGGGTCAGTGCTGAGGGAGCGCCGCACTGTCGGAGTATCAGTACTGAGGGAGAGCCGCACTGTCAGAGGGTCAGTGCTGAGGGAGCGCCGCACTGTCGGAGTGTCAGTGCTGAGGATGCGCCTCACTGTCAGAGGGTCAGTGCTGAGGGAGCGCCGCACTGTCGGCTCACCGCTGAGGGAGCGCCGCGCTGTCGTAGGGTCAGTGCTGAGGGAGCGCCGCACTGTCGGAGGGTCAGTGCTGAGGGAGCGCTGCACTGTCGGAGGGTCAGTGCTGAGGGAGCGCCGCCCTCACGGAGGGTCAGTGCTGAGGGAGCGCCGCACTGTCGGAGGGTCAGTTCTGAGGGAGGGCCGCACTGTCGGAGGTTCAGTGCTGAAGTAGTGCAGCGCTGTCAGAGGGTCACTGTTGCGGGAGGGCCGCACTGTTGGAGGGTCAGTGCTGAGCGAGTGCAGCACTGCCGGAGGGTCAGTGCTGAGGGAGCGCCACACTGTCGGAGGGTCAGTGCTGAGGGAGTGCCGCACTGTCGGAGGGTCAGTGCTGGGGGAGTGCAGCGCTGTCAGATGGTCAGTACTGAGGGAGCGCAGCACTGTCGGAGGGTGAGTGCTGAGGGAGTGTCGCAGTGCCGGAGGGTCAGTGCTGAGGGAGTGCTGCACTGTCAGGGGTGGTCAGTGCTGAGGGAGTGCTGCACTGCCGGAGGTCAGAGCTGAGGGAGCGTCACACTGTCGGAGGGTCAGTGCCAAGGGAGTGCCGCACTGTCGGAGGGGCAGTGCTGAGGGAGCGCAGCACTGTCGGAGGGTCACTGCCAAGGGAGTGTCGCAGTGCCGGATGGTCAGTGCTGAGGGAGTGTCGCAGTGCTGGAGGGTCAGTGCTGAGTGAGTGCCGCACTGTCAGAGGGTCATTGTTGAGGGAGCTCCGCACTGTTGGAGAGTCAGTGTTGAAGGAGGGCCGCACTGTCGGAGGGGCCAGTGCTGTGCGAGTGCAGCAGTGCCGGAAGGTCAGTGCTGAAGGAGTGCCGCAATGTCAGAGGGTCAGTGCTGAGGTAGCTCCCCACTGTCGGAGGGTCAGTGCTGAGGGAGTGCCGTGCTGTTGGAGGGTCAGTGCTGAGGGATCGCCGCATTGTCACGGGGCGGGTCAGTGCTGAGGGAGCGCCGCACTGTCGGAGTATCAGTACTGAGGGAGAGCCGCACTGTCAGAGTGTCAGTGCTGAGGGAGCGCCGCACTGTCGGATGGTCAGTGCTGAGGAAGCGCCTCGCTGTCAGAGGGTCAGTGCTGAGGGAGCGCCGCGCTGTCGGAGGGTCAGTGCTGAGGGAGCACCGCGCTGTTGCAGGGTCAGTGCTGAGGGAGCGCCGCACTGTCGGAGGGTCAGTGCTGAGGGAGCGCCGCGCTGTCGGAGGGTCAGTGCTGAGGGAGCGCCGCACTGTCGGAGGGGCCAGTGCTGAGCGAGTGCATCACTGCCGGAGGGTCAGTGCTGAAGGAGTGCCGCAATGTCAGAGGGTCAGTGCTGAGGGAGTGCTGTGCTGTCGGAGGGTCAGTGCTGAGGAATCGCCGCATTGTCACGGGGGGGGTCAGTGCTGAGGGGCGCCGCACTGTCGGACTATCAGTACTGAGGGAGAGCCGCACTGTCAGAGGGTCAGTGCTGAGGGAGCGCCGCACTGTCGGAGGGTCAGTGCTGAGGATGCGCCTCACTGTCAGAGGGTCAGTGCTGAGGGAGCGCCGCGCTGTTGGAGGGTCAGTGCTGAGGGAGCACCGCGCTGTTGCAGGGTCAGTGCTGAGGGAGCGCCGCACTGTCGGAGGGTCAGTGCTGAGGGAGCGCCGCGCAGTCGGAGGGTCAGTGCTGAGGGAGCGCCGCACTGTCGGAGGGGCCAGTGCTGAGCGAGTGCATCACTGCCGGAGGGTCAGTGCTGAAGGAGTGCCACAATGTCAGAGGGTCAGTGCTGAGGGAGTACCGCACTGTCGGAGGGTCAGTGCTGAGGGAGCACCCCACTGTCGGAGGGTCAGTGCTGAGGGAGTACCGCACTGTCGGAGGGTCAGTGCTGAGGGAGCGCCGCACTGTCAGAGGGACAGTGCTGAGGGAGCGCCGCGCTGTCGGAGGGTCAGTGCTGAGGGAGTGCCGTGCTGTCGGAGGGTCAGTGCTGAGGGATCGCCGCATTGTCACGGGGCGGGTCAGTGCTGAGGGAGCGCCGCACTGTCGGAGTATCAGTAGTGAGGGAGAGCCGCACTGTCAGAGTGTCAGTGCTGAGGGAGCGCCGCACTGTCGGATGGTCAGTGCTGAGGAAGCGCCTCGCTGTCAGAGGGTCAGTGCTGAGGGAGCGCCGCGCTGTCGGAGGGTCAGTGCTGAGGGAGCACCGCGCTGTTGCAGGGTCAGTGCTGAGGGAGCGCCGCACTGTCGGAGGGTCAGTGCTGAGGGAGCGCCGCGCTGTCGGAGGGTCAGTGCTGAGGGAGCGCCGCACTGTCGGAGGGGCCAGTGCTGAGCGAGTGCATCACTGCCGGAGGGTCAGTGCTGAAGGAGTGCCGCAATGTCAGAGGGTCAGTGCTGAGGGAGTGCCGTGCTGTCGGAGGGTCAGTGCTGAGGAATCGCCGCATTGTCATGGGGGGGGTCAGTGCTGAGGGAGCGCCGCACTGTCGGAGTATCAGTACTGAGGGAGAGCCGCACTGTCAGAGGGTCAGTGCTGAGGGAGCGCCGCACTGTCGGAGTGTCAGTGCTGAGGATGCGCCTCACTGTCAGAGGGTCAGTGCTGAGGGAGCGCCGCGCTGTTGGAGGGTCAGTGCTGAGGGAGCACCGCGCTGTTGCAGGGTCAGTGCTGAGGGAGCGCCGCACTGTCGGAGGGTCAGTGCTGAGGGAGCGCCGCGCAGTCGGAGGGTCAGTGCTGAGGGAGCGCCGCACTGTCGGAGGGGCCAGTGCTGAGCGAGTGCATCACTGCCGGAGGGTCAGTGCTGAAGGAGTGCCACAATGTCAGAGGGTCAGTGCTGAGGGAGTACCGCACTGTCGGAGGGTCAGTGCTGAGGGAGCACCCCACTGTCGGAGGGTCAGTGCTGAGGGAGTACCGCACTGTCGGAGGGTCAGTGCTGAGGGAGTGCCGCACTGTCGGAGGCTCACCGCTGAGGGAGCGCCGCGCTGTCGTAGGGTCAGTGCTGAGGGAGCGCCGCCCGCACGGAGGGTCAGTGCCGAGGGAGCGCCGCACTGTCGGAGAGTCAGTTCTGAGGGAGGGCCGCACTGTCGGAGGGTCAGTGCTGAGGTAGTGCAGCGCTGTCAGAGGGTCACTGTTGCGGGAGGGCCGCACTGTTGGAGGGTCAGTGCTGAGCGAGTGCAGCACTGCCGGAGGGTCAGTGCTGAGGGAGCGCCGCACTGTCGGAGGGTCAGTGCTGAGGGAGTGCAGCGCTGTCAGATGGTCAGTACTGAGGGAGCGCAGCACTGTCGGAGGGTCAGTGATGAGGGAGTGTCGCAGTGCCGGAGGGTCAGTGCTGAGGGAGCGCCACACTGTCGGAGGGTCAGTGCTGAGGGAGTGCCGCACTGTCAGGGGCGGTCAGTGCTGAGGGAGTGCTGCACTGCTGGAGGTCAGTGCTGAGGGAGCGTCACACTGTCGAAGGGTCACTGCCGAGGGAGTGCCGCACTGTCGGATGGGCAGTGCTGAGGGAGCGCAGCACTGTTGGAGGGTCAGTGCCAAGGGAGTGTCGCAGTGCCGGAGGGTCAGTGCTGAGGGAGCGCCGCACTGTCGGAGGGTCAGTGCCAAGGGAGTGTCGCAGTGCCGGAGGGTCAGTGCTGAAGGAGTGTCGCAGTGCTGGAGGGTCAGTGCTGAGTGAGTGCCGCACTGTCAGAGGGTCATTGTTGAGGGAGCTCCGCACTGTTGGAGGGTCAGTGCTGAGGGAGCGCCGCACTGTCGGAGGGGCCAGTGCTGAGCGAGTGCAGCAGTGCCGGAGGGTCAGTGCCAAGGGAGTGTCGCAGTGCCGGAGGGTCAGTGCTGAGGGAGCGCCGCACTGTCGGAGGGTCAGTGCCAAGGGAGTGTCGCAGTGCCGGTGGGTCAGTGCTGAAGGAGTGTCGCAGTGCTGGAGGGTCAGTGCTGAGTGAGTGCCGCACTGTCAGAGGGTCATTGTTGAGGGAGCTCCGCACTGTTGGAGGGTCAGTGCTGAGGGAGCGCCGCACTGTCGGAGGGGCCAGTGCTGAGCGAGTGCAGCAGTGCCGGAGGGTCAGTGCTGAGGGAGCGCCGCAATGTCAGAGGGTCAGTGCTGAGGTAGCTCCCCACTGTCGGAGGATCAGTGCTGAGGGAATGCCGCACTGTCAGAGGGTCAGTGCTGAGGGAGCGCTGCACTGTGGGAGTGTCAGTGCTGAGGGAGCACCGCACTGTGGGAGGGTCAGTGCTGAGGGAGCGCTGCACTGTCGGAGGGTCGGTGCTGAGGGAGCGCCACAATGACGGAGGGTCAGTGCTGAGGGAGCGCCGCACTGTCAGAGTGTCAGTGCTGAGGGAGTGTTGCACTGTCAGAGGGTCAGTGCCAAGGGAGTGTCGCAGTGCCGCAGGGGCAGTGCTGAGGGAGTGTCGCAGTGCTGGTGGTCAGTGCTGAGTGAGTGCCGCACTGTCAGAGGGTCATTGTTGAGGGAGGTCCGCACTGTTGGAGAGTCAGTGTTGAAGGAGGGCCGCACTGTTGGAGGGTCAGTGTTGAGGGAGTGCAGCACTGCCTGAGGGCAGTGCTGAAGGAGTGCCGCAATGTCAGAGGGTCAGTGCTGAGAGAACGCCGAACTGTCGGAGGGTCAGTGCTGAGGGAGCGCCGCGCTGTCGCAGGGTCAGTGCTGAGGGAGCGCTGCACTGTCGGAGGGTCAGTGCTGAGGGAGTGCCACAATGACGGAGGGTCAGTGCTGAGGGAGGGCCGCACTGTCAGGGTCAGTGCTGAGGGAGTGTTGCACTGCCGGAGGGTCAGTGCTGAGGGAGCGTCACACTGTCGGAGGGTCAGTGCCGAGGGAGTGCCGCACTGTCGGAGGGTCAGTACTGAGGGAGCGCTCCACTGTGGGAGGGTCAGTGCCAAGGGAGTGTCGCAGTGCGGGAGGGTCAGTGCTGAGGGAGTGTCGCACTGTCGGAGGGTCAGCGCTGAGGGAGCACCGCACTGTCGGAGGGTCAGTGCTGAGGGAGCGCCGCACTGTCGGAGGGTCAGTGCTGAGGGAGCGCCGCACTGTCAGAGGGTCAGTGCTGAGGGAGCGCCGCACTGTCAGAGGGTCAGTGTTGAGGGAGCGCCGCACTGTCGGAGAGTCAGTGCTGAGGGAGCGTCGCACTGTCGGAGGGTCAGTGCTGAGGGAGTGCCGCACTGTCGGAGGGTCAGTGCTGAGGGAGCGCCGCACTGTCGGAGAATCAGTGCTGAGGGAGTGCCGTGCTGTCGGAGTGTCAGTGCTGAGGGATCGCCGCATTGTCATGGGGGGGTCAGTGCTGAGGGAGCGCCACACTGTCGGAGTATCAGTACTGAGGGAGAGCCGCACTGTCAGAGGGTCAGTGCTGAGGGAGCGCCGCACTGTCAGAGGGTCAGTGCTGAGGGAGCGCCACACTGTCGGAGGGTCAGTGCTGAGGGAGCGCCGCGCTGTCGGAGGGTCATTGCTGAGGGAGCGCCGCGCTGTCGGAGGGACAGTGCTGAGGGAGCGCCTCGCTGTCGGAGGGGCCTGTGTTGAGCGAGTGCAGCACTGCCGGAGGGTCAGTGCTGAAGGAGTGCCGCAATGTCAGAGGGTCAGTGCTGAGGGAGTGCCGCACTGTCGGAGGGTCTGTGCTGAGGGAGCGCCGCACTGTCGGAGGGGCCAGTGCTGAGCGAGTGCAGCAGTGCCGGAGGGTCAGTGCTGAGGGAGCGCCGCAATGTCAGAGGGTCAGTGCTGAGGTAGCTCCCCACTGTCGGAGGATCAGTGCTGAGGGAATGCCGCACTGTCAGAGGGTCAGTGCTGAGGGAGCGCTGCACTGTGGGAGTGTCAGTGCTGAGGGAGCACCGCACTGTGGGAGGGTCAGTGCTGAGGGAGCGCTGCACTGTCGGAGGGTCGGTGCTGAGGGAGCGCCACAATGACGGAGGGTCAGTGCTGAGGGAGCGCCGCACTGTCAGAGTGTCAGTGCTGAGGGAGTGTTGCACTGTCAGAGGGTCAGTGCCAAGGGAGTGTCGCAGTGCCGCAGGGGCAGTGCTGAGGGAGTGTCGCAGTGCTGGTGGTCAGTGCTGAGTGAGTGCCGCACTGTCAGAGGGTCATTGTTGAGGGAGGTCCGCACTGTTGGAGAGTCAGTGTTGAAGGAGGGCCGCACTGTTGGAGGGTCAGTGTTGAGGGAGTGCAGCACTGCCTGAGGGCAGTGCTGAAGGAGTGCCGCAATGTCAGAGGGTCAGTGCTGAGAGAACGCCGAACTGTCGGAGGGTCAGTGCTGAGGGAGCGCCGCGCTGTCGCAGGGTCAGTGCTGAGGGAGCGCTGCACTGTCGGAGGGTCAGTGCTGAGGGAGTGCCACAATGACGGAGGGTCAGTGCTGAGGGAGGGCCGCACTGTCAGGGTCAGTGCTGAGGGAGTGTTGCACTGTCAGAGGGTCAGTGCTGAGGGAGTGCCGCACTGTCGGAGGGTCAGTGCTGAGGGAGCGCCGCACTGTCGGAGAATCAGTGCTGAGGGAGTGCCGTGCTGTCGGAGTGTCAGTGCTGAGGGATCGCCGCATTGTCATGGGGGGGTCAGTGCTGAGGGAGCGCCACACTGTCGGAGTATCAGTACTGAGGGAGAGCCGCACTGTCAGAGGGTCAGTGCTGAGGGAGCGCCGCACTGTCAGAGGGTCAGTGCTGAGGGAACGCCACACTGTCGGAGGGTCAGTGCTGAGGGAGCGCCGCGCTGTCGGAGGGTCATTGCTGAGGGAGCGCCGCGCTGTCGGAGGGACAGTGCTGAGGGAGCGCCTCGCTGTCGGAGGGGCCTGTGTTGAGCGAGTGCAGCACTGCCGGAGGGTCAGTGCTGAAGGAGTGCCGCAATGTCAGAGGGTCAGTGCTGAGGGAGCACCCCACTGTCGGAGTGTCAGTGCTGAGGGAGCACCGCACTGTCGGAGGGTCAGTGCTGAGGGAGTGCCGCACTGTCGAAGGCTCACTGCTGAGGGAGCGCCGCCCTCACGGAGGGTCAGTGCTGAGGGAGCGCCGCACTGTCGGAGGGTCAATTCTGAGGGAGGGCCGCACTGTCAGAGGGTCAGTGCTGAGGGAGCGCCGCACTGTCGGAGGGTCAGTGCTGAGGGAGCGCCGCACTGTCGGAGGGTCAGTGCTGAGGGAGCGCCGCACTGTCGGAGGGTCAGTGCTGAGGGAGCGCCGCACTGTCGGAGGGTCAGTGCTGAGGGAGTGCCGCACTGTCGGAGGGTCAGTGCTGAGGGAGAGCCGCAATGTCTGGTGGGGTCAGTGCTGAGGTTAGTACTGCACTGTCGGAGGGTCAGTGCTGAGGGAGCGCCGCCCTCACGGAGGGTTAGTGCTGAGGGAGAGCCGCACTGTTGGAGGATCAGTGCTGAGGGAGAGCCGCACTGTCGGAGGGTCAGTACTGAGGGAGTGCCACACTGCCGGAGGGACAGTGCTGAAGGAGCGCCGCACTGTCGGAGGGTCAGTGCTGAGGGAGCGCCGCACTGTCAGAGGGTCAGTGCTGAGGGAGCACCCCACTGTCGGAGTGTCAGTGCTGAGGGAGCACCGCCCTCATGGAGGGTCAGTGCTGAGGGAGTGCCGCACTGTCGGAGGGTCAGTATTGAGAGAGCGCCACACTGTCGGAGGGGCAGTGCTGAGGGAGCGCCGCACTGTCGGAGGGGCAGTGCTGAGGGAGTGCAGCGCTGTCGGAGGGTCAGTGCTGAGGGAGTGATGCAGTGCCGGAGGGTCAGTGCTGAGGGAGAGCCGCACTGTTGGAGGATCAGTGCTGAGGGAGAGCTGCCCTCACGGAGGGTCAGTGCTGAGGGAGCGCCGCACTGTCGGCGGGTCAGTGCTGAGGGAGCGCCGCACTGTCGGAGGGTCGGTGCTGAGGGAGCGCCACAATGACGGAGGGTCAGTGCTGAGGGAACGACGCACTGTCAGAGGGTCAGTGCTGAGGGAGCGCCGCACTGTCGGAGGGTCAATGCTGAGCGAGTGCAGCACTGCCGGAGGGTCAGTGCTGAAGGAGTGCCGCAATGTCAGAGGGTCAGTGCTGAGGGAGCACCCCACTGTTGGAGGGTAAGTGCTGAGGGAGCGCCGCACTGTCGGAGGGTCAGTGCTGAGGGAGCGCCGCACTGTCGGAGGGGCAGTGCTGAGGGAGCGCCGCACTGTCGTTGGGCCAGTATTGAGAGAGCGCCGCACTGTCGGAGGGGCAGTGCTGAGGGAGTGCAGCGCTGTCAGATGGTCAGTACTGAGGGAGCGCAGCGCTGTCGGAGGGTCAGTGCTGAGGGAGTGTCGCATTGCCGGAGGGTCAGTGCTGAGGGAGCGCCGCACTGTCGGAGGGTCAGTGCTGAGGGAGTGTTGCACTGTCGGAGGGTCAGTGCTGAGGGAGCGCCGCACTGTCGGAGGGTCAGTGCTGAGGGAGCGCCGCACTGTCGGAGGGTCAGTGCTGAGGGAGTGCCGCGCTGTCGGAGGGTCAGTGCTGAGGGAGCGCTGCACTGTCGGAGGGTCGGTGCTGAGGGAGCGCCACAATGACGGAGGGTCAGGGCTGAGGGAGCGCCACACTGTCAGAGGGTCAGTGCTGAGGGAGTGTTGCGCTGTCAGAGGGTCAGTGACAAGGGAGTGTCACAGTGCCGGAGGGGCAGTGCTGAGGGAGTGTCGCAGTGCTGGAGGGTCAGTGCTGAGTGAGTGCCGCACTGTCAGAGGGTCATTGTTGAGGGAGGTCCGCACTGTTGGAGAGTCAGTGTTGAAGGAGGGCCGCACTGTTGGAGGGTCAGTGCTGAGGGAGTGCAGCACTGCCGGAGGGTCAGTGCTGAAGGAGTGCCGCAATGTCAGAGGGTCAGTGCTGAGGGAGCACCCCACTGTCGGAGGGGGAGCGCCGCACTGTCGGAGGGTCAGTGCCGAGGGAGCGCCGCACTGTCAGAGGGTCAATACTGAGGGAGTGTCGCACTGTCGGAGGGTCAGTGTTGATGGAGGGCCGCACTGTCGGAGGGTCAGCGCTGAGGGAGTGCAGCGCCATGGATGGTCATGCTGAATGTGCACCGCACTGTCAGTGGGTCACCACTGAGGGAACGCCGAACTGTCGGAGGGCCAGTGCTGAGGGAACGCCATGCTGTCGGAGGGTAAGTGCTGAGGGAGCGCTGCACTGTCGGAGGGTCAGTTCTGAGGGAGCGCCGCACTGTCAGAGGGTCAGTGCTGAGGGAGTGTTGCAATGTCAGAGGGTCAGTGCTGAGGGAGCACCGCATTGTCAGGGGCGGTCAGTGCTGAGGGAGTGCTGCACTGTCGGAGGTCAGTGCTGAGGGAGCGCCGCACTGTCAGAGGGTCAGTGCTGAGGGAGCGTCACACTGTCGGAGGGTCAGTGCCGAGGGAGTGTCGCAGTGCTGGAGGGTCAGTGCCAAGGGAGTGTCGCAGTGCGGGAGGGTCAGTGCTGAGGGAGTGTCGCACTGTCGAGGGTCAGCGCTGAGGGAGCACCGCACTGTCAGAGGGTCAGTGCTGAGGGAGCGCCGCACTGTGGGCGGGTCAGTGCTGAGGGAGCGCCGCACTGTCGGAGGGTCAGTGCTGAGGGAGTGCCACACTGTCGAAGGGTCAGTGCTGAGGGAGCACCGCACTGTCGGAGGGTCAGTGCTGAGGGAGCGCCGCACTGTCAGAGGGTCAGTGCTGAGGGAGCGCCGCACTGTCGGAGGGTCAGTGCTGAGGGAGCGCCGCACTGTCGGAGGTTCAGTGCTGAGGGAGCGCCGCGCTGTTGGAGGGTCAGTGCTGAGGGAGCGCCGCACTGTGGGAGGGTCAGTGCTGAGGGAGCGCTGCACTGTGGGAGGGTCAGTGTTGAGGGAGCGCCGCACTGTGGGAGGGTCAGTGTTGAGAGAGTGCCGCACTGTCAGAGGGTCAGTGCTGAGGGAGCGCCGCACTGTCGGAGGGTCAGTGCTGAGGGAGTGCTGCACTGTCAGGGGCGGTCAGTGCTGTGGGAGTGCTGCACTGCCGGAGGGTCAGTGCTGAGGGAGTGTCACACTGTCGGAGGGTCAGTGCCGAGGGAGTGTCGCAGTGCTGGAGGGTCAGCGCTGAGGGAGTGTCGCAGTGCTGGAGGGTCAGTGCCAAGGGTGTGTCGCAGTGCGGGAGGGTCAGTGCTGAGGGAGTGTCGCACTGTCGGAGGGTCAGCGCTGAGGGAGCACCGCACTGTCAGAGGGTCAGTGCTGAGGGAGCGCCGCACTGTGGGCGGGTCAGTGCTGAGGGAGCGCCGCACTGTCGGAAGGTCAGTGCTGAGGGAGTGCCACACTGTCGGAGGGTCAGTGCTGAGGGAGCGCCGCACTGTCAGAGGGTCAGTGCTGAGGGAGCACCGCACTGTCGGAGGGTCAGTGCTGAGGGAGCGCCGCACTGTCGGAGGGTCAGTGCTGAGGGAGCGCCGCACTGTCGGAGGTTCAGTGCTGAAGGAGCGCCGCGCTGTTGGAGGGTCAGTGCTGAGGGAGCGCCGCACTGTGGGAGGGTCAGTGCTGAGGGAGCGATGCACTGTGGGAGGGTCAGTGTTGAGGGAGCGCCGCACTGTGGGAGGGTCAGTGCTGAGGGAGTGCCGCACTGTCAGAGGGTCAGTGCTGAGGGAGCGCCGCACTGTCGGAGGGTCAGTGCTGAAGGAGTGCCGCAATGTCAGAGGGTCAGTGCTGAGGGAGCACCCCACTGTCGGAGGGTCAGTGTTGAGGGAGCACCGCACTGTCGGAGTGTCAGTGCTGAGGGAGTGCCGCACTGTCGGAGGGTCAGTGCTGAGGGAGCGCCGCCTTCACGGAGGGTCAGTGCTGAGGGAGTGCCGCACTGTCAGAGGGTCAGTGCTGAGGGAGCGCTGCACTCTCGGAGGGTCAGTGCTGAGGGAGCGCCGCGCTGTCGGAGGGTCAGTGCTGAGGGAGCACTGCACTGTTGGAGGGTCAGTGCTGAGGGAGCACCGCGCTGTGGGAGGGTCGGTGCTGAGGGAGAGCCGCACTGTCAGAGGGTCAGTGCTGAGGGAGCGCCGCGCTATCGGAGGGTCAGTGCTGAGGAAGCGCCTCGCTGTCGGAGGGTCAGTGCTGAGGGAGCGTCGCGCTGTCGGAGGGTCAGTGCTGAGGGAGCACCGCACTGTTGGAGGGTCAGTGCTGAGGGAGCACCGTACTGTCGGAGGGTCAGTGCTGAGGGAGCGCCGCACTGTCGGAGGATCAGTACTGAGGGAGCGCCGCACTGTCGGAGGATCAGTGCTGAGGGAGTGCCGCACTGTCAGAGGGTCAGTGCTGAGGGAGCGCCGCGCTGTCGGAGGGTCAGTGCTGAGGGAGCACCGCACTGTTGGAGGATCAGTGCTGAGTTAGCGCCGCGCTGTTGGAGGGTCAGTGCTGAGGGAGCGCCGCGCTGTCGGAGGGTCAGTGCTGAGGGAGCGCCGCACTGTCGGAGGGGCCAGTGCTGAGTGAATGCAGCACTGCCGGAGGGTCAGTGCTGAAGGAGCGCCGCACTGTCGGAGGGTCAGTGCTGAGGGAGCGCTGCACTGTCAGAGGGTCAGTGCTGAGGGAGCACCCCACTGTCGGTGTGGGTGGGGTCAGTGCTGAGGGATTCCCGCACTGTCGGAGGGTCAGTACTGAGGGAGGGACGCACTGTCGGAGGGTCAGTGCTGATGGAGCGCCGCACTGTCGGAGGGTCAGTGCTGAGGGAGCGCCGCACTGTCGGAGGGTCAGTGCTGAGGGAGTGTCGCAGTGCTGGAGGGTCAGTGCTGAGTGAGTGCCGCACTGTCAGAGGGTCATTGTTGAGGGAGGTCCGCACTGTTGGAGAGTCAGTGTTGAAGGAGGGCCGCACTGTTGGAGGGTCAGTGCTGAGGGAGTGCAGCACTGCCGGAGGGTCAGTGCTGAAGGAGTGCCGCAATGTCAGAGGGTCAGTGCTGAGGGAGCACCCCACTGTCGGAGGGGGAGCGCCGCACTGTCGGAGGGTCAGTGCCGAGGGAGCGCCGCACTGTCAGAGGGTCAATACTGAGGGAGTGTCGCACTGTCGGAGGGTCAGTGTTGATGGAGGGCCGCACTGTCGGAGGGTCAGCGCTGAGGGAGTGCAGCGCCATTGGATGGTCATGCTGAATGTGCACCGCACTGTCAGTGGGTCACCACTGAGGGAACGCCGAACTGTCGGAGGGCCAGTGCTGAGGGAACGCCATGCTGTCGGAGGGTAAGTGCTGAGGGAGCGCTGCACTGTCGGAGGGTCAGTTCTGAGGGAGCGCCGCACTGTCAGAGGGTCAGTGCTGAGGGAGTGTTGCACTGTCAGAGGGTCAGTGCTGAGGGAGCACCGCATTGTCAGGGGCGGTCAGTGCTGAGGGAGTGCTGCACTGTCAGGGGCGGTCAGTGCTGAGGGAGTGCTGCACTGCCGGAGGGTCAGTGCTGAGGGAGCGTCACACTGTCGGAGGGTCAGTGCCGAGGGAGTGTCGCAGTGCTGGAGGGTCAGTGCCAAGGGAGTGTCGCAGTGCGGGAGGGTCAGTGCTGAGGGAGTGTCGCACTGTCGGAGGGTCAGCGCTGAGGGAGCACCGCACTGTCAGAGGGTCAGTGCTGAGGGAGCGCCGCACTGTGGGCGGGTCAGTGCTGAGGGAGCGCCGCACTGTCGGAGGGTCAGTGCTGAGGGAGTGCCACACTGTCGAAGGGTCAGTGCTGAGGGAGCACCGCACTGTCGGAGGGTCAGTGCTGAGGGAGCGCCGCACTGTCAGAGGGTCAGTGCTGAGGGAGCGCCGCACTGTCGGAGGGTCAGTGCTGAGGGAGCGCCGCACTGTCGGAGGTTCAGTGCTGAGGGAGCGCCGCGCTGTTGGAGGGTCAGTGCTGAGGGAGCGCCGCACTGTGGGAGGGTCAGTGCTGAGGGAGCGCTGCACTGTGGGAGGGTCAGTGTTGAGGGAGCGCCGCACTGTGGGAGGGTCAGTGTTGAGAGAGTGCCGCACTGTCAGAGGGTCAGTGCTGAGGGAGCGCCGCACTGTCGGAGGGTCAGTGCTGAGGGAGTGCTGCACTGTCAAGGGCGGTCAGTGCTGTGGGAGTGCTGCACTGCCGGAGGGTCAGTGCTGAGGGAGCGTCACACTGTCGGAGGGTCAGTGCCGAGGGAGTGTCGCAGTGCTGGAGGGTCAGCGCTGAGGGAGTGTCGCAGTGCTGGAGGGTCAGTGCCAAGGGTGTGTCGCAGTGCGGGAGGGTCAGTGCTGAGGGAGTGTCGCACTGTCGGAGGGTCAGCGCTGAGGGAGCACCGCACTGTCAGAGGGTCAGTGCTGAGGGAGCGCCGCACTGTGGGCGGGTCAGTGCTGAGGGAGCGCCGCACTGTCGGAGGGTCAGTGCTGAGGGAGTGCCACACTGTCGAAGGGTCAGTGCTGAGGGAGCACCGCACTGTCGGAGGGTCAGTGCTGAGGGAGCGCCGCACTGTCAGAGGGTCAGTGCTGAGGGAGCGCCGCACTGTCGGAGGGTCAGTGCTGAGGGAGCGCCGCACTGTCGGAGGGTCAGTGCTGAGGGAGCGCCGCACTGTCGGAGGTTCAGTGCTGAGGGAGCGCCGCGCTGTTGGAGGGTCAGTGCTGAGGGAGCGCCGCACTGTGGGAGGGTCAGTGCTGAGGGAGCGATGCACTGTGGGAGGGTCAGTGTTGAGGGAGCGCCGCACTGTGGGAGGGTCAGTGCTGAGGGAGTGCCGCACTGTCAGAGGGTCAGTGCTGAGGGAGCGCCGCACTGTCGGAGGGTCAGTGCTGAGGGAGCGCCGCGCTGTCGGAGGGTCAGTGCTGAGGGAGCGCCCCGCTGTCGGAGGGTCATTGCTGAGGGAGCGCCGCGCTGTCGGAGGGTCAGTGCTGAGGGAGCGCCGCGCTGTCGGAGGGGCCTGTGTTGAGCGAGTGCAGCACTGCCGGAGGGTCAGTGCTGAAGGAGTGCCGCAATGTCAGAGGGTCAGTGCTGAGGGAGCACCCCACTGTCGGAGGGTCAGTGTTGAGGGAGCACCGCACTGTCGGAGTGTCAGTGCTGAGGGAGTGCCGCACTGTCGGAGGGTCAGTGCTGAGGGAGCGCCGCCCTCACGGAGGGTCAGTGCTGAGGGAGTGCCGCACTGTCAGAGGGTCAGTGCTGAGGGAGCGCTGCACTCTCGGAGGGTCAGTGCTGAGGGAGCGCCGCGCTGTCGGAGGGTCAGTGCTGAGGGAGCGCTGCACTGTTGGAGGGTCAGTGCTGAGGGAGCACCGCGCTGTGGGAGGGTCGGTGCTGAGGGAGAGCCGCACTGTCAGAGGGTCAGTGCTGAGGGAGCGCCGCGCTGTCGGAGGGTCAGTGCTGAGGAAGCGCCTCGCTGTCGGAGTGTCAGTGCTGAGGGAGCGCCGCACTGTCGGAGGGTCAGTACTGAGGGAGCGCCGCACTGTCGGAGGATCAGTGCTGAGGGAGTGCCGCACTGTCAGAGGGTCAGTGCTGAGGGAGCGCCGCGCTGTCGGAGGGTCAGTGCTGAGGGAGCACCGCACTGTTGGAGGATCAGTGCTGAGTTAGCGCCGCGCTGTTGGAGGGTCAGTGCTGATGGAGCGCCGCGCTGTCGGAGGGTCAGTGCTGAGGGAGCGCCGCACTGTCGGAGGGGCCAGTGCTGAGTGAATGCAGCACTGCCGGAGGGTCAGTGCTGAAGGAGCGCCGCACTGTCGGAGGGTCAGTGCTGAGGGAGCGCTGCACTGTCAGAGGGTCAGTGCTGAGGGAGCACCCCACTGTCGGTGTGGGTGGGGTCAGTGCTGAGGGATTCCCCCACTGTCGGAGGGTCAGTACTGAGGGAGGGACGCACTGTCGGAGGGTCAGTGCTGATGGAGCGCCGCACTGTCGGAGGGTCAGTGCTGAGGGAGCGCCGCACTGTCGGAGGGTTAATGCTGATGGAGTGCCGCACTGGCGGAGGGTCAGTGCTGAGGGAGTGCCGCACTGTCAGTGGGGCAGCACTGAGGGAGCGTCGCACTGTCAGGGGGGGTCATTACTGAGGGAGTGCCGCACTGTCGGTGTGGGTGGGGTCAGTGCTGAGGGATTCCCGCACTGTCGGAGGGTCATTGCTGAGGGAGGGCCGCACTGTCGGAGGGTCATTGCTGAGGGAGCGCCGCACTGTCAGAGGGTCAGTGCTGAGGGAGCGCCGCACTGTCAGAGGGTCAGTGCTGAGGGAGCGCCGCACTGTCGGAGGGTCAGTGCTGAGGGAGCGCCGCACTGTCGGAGGGTTAATGCTGATGGAGCGCCGCACTGTCGGAGGGTCAGTGCTGAGGGAGTGTCGCACTGTGGACAGTCAGCACTGAGGGAGCGCCGCACTGTCGGAGGGTCAGTGCTGAGGGAGCGCCGCACTGTCGGCGTGTCAGTGCTGAGGGAGCGCCGCACTGTCGGAGGGTCAGTGCTGAGGGAGCGCCGCACTGTCGGCGTGTCAGTGTTGAGGGAGCGCCGCACTGTAGGAGGGTCAGTACTGACGGAGAGCCGCACTGTGGGAGGGTCAGTACTGAGGGAGAGCCGCACTGTCGGAGGGTCAGTGCTGAGGGAGCGCCGCGGTGTCAGAGGGTCAGTACTGAGGGATCGCCGCACTGTCGGAGGATCACTACTGAGGGAGTGCTGCACTGTCGGCGTGTCAGTGCTGAGGGAGTGCCGCGCTGTCGGAGGGTCAGTGCTGAGGGAGCGCCGTACTGTCGGAGGGTCAGCGCTGAGGGATTGCAGCTCTGTCGGAGGGTCAGTGCTGAGGCAGCGCCGCACTGTTGGTGGGTCAGTGCTGTGGGAGCACCGCACTGTCAGAGTGTCAGCGCTGAGGGATTGCAGCACTGTCGGAGGGTCATACTGAGGGAGCGCCGCACTGTTGGAGAGTCAGTACTGTGGGAGTGTCGCATTGTCAGCGGGTCATTGTGGAGGGAGGGCCGCACTGTTGGAGAGTCAGTGTTGAAGGAGGGCCGCACTGTTGAGGGTCAGTGCTGAGGGAGTGCAGCACTGTCGGAGGGGCCAGTGCTGAGCGAGTGCAGCACTGCCAGAGGGTCAGCGCTGAGGCAGCGTCACACTGTCTGAGGGTCAGTACTGAGGGAACGCCGCACTGTTGGAGGGTCCAGTGCTGAGCGAGTGCAGCACTGTCAGAGGGTCATGCTGTAGGAGCACCGCACTGTCGGAGGGTCAGTGCTGAGGGAGCACCGCACTGTCGGAGGGTCAGTGCTGAGGGAGCGCCGCACTGTCAGGTGCGGTCAGTGCTGAGGGAGTGCCGCATTGTTGGAGGGTCAGCGCTGAGGGAGTGCAGCCGTGTCGGAGGGTCAGTGCTGATGGAACGCCGCACTGTCAAGTGGGGTCAGTGCTGAGGGAGCGCCGTGCCGTCAGAGGGTCATTACTTAGGGATCGCCGCACTGTCGGAGGATCACTACTGAGGGAGTGCTGCACTGTCGGCGTGTCAGTGCTGAGGGAGCGCCGCGCTGTCAGAGGGTCAGTACTGATGGAGCGCTGCACTGTCGGAGGGTCAGTGCTGAGGCAGCGCCGCACTGTTGGTGGGTCAGTGCTGTGGGAGCACCGCACTGTCAGAGTGTCAGCGCTGAGGGATTGCAGCACTGTCGGAGGGTCATACTGAGGGAGCGCCGCACTGTTGGAGAGTCCGTACTGTGGGAGTGTCGCATTGTCAGAGGGTCATTGTGGAGGGAGGGCCGCACTGTTGGAGAGTCAGTGTTGAAGGAGGGCCGCACTGTTGAGGGTCAGTGCTGAGGGAGTGCAGCACTGTCGGAGGGGCCAGTGCTGAGCGAGTGCAGCACTGCCAGAGGGTCAGTGCTGAGGGAGCGTCACACTGTCGGAGGGTCAGTGCTGAGGGAGCGCCCCGCTGTCAGAGGGTCAGTGCTGAGGGAGCGCCGCACTGTCGGAGGGTCAGTGCTGAAGGAGCGCCCCGCTGTCGGAGGGTCAGTGCTGAGTGAGCGCCCCACTGTCGGAGGGTCAGTGCTGAGGGAGCGCCCCGCTGTCGGAGGGTCAGTGCTCAGGGAGCCCCGCACTGTCAGGGGCGGTCAGTGCTGAGGGAGTGCTGCACTTTCGGAGGGTCAGTGCTGAGGGTGCGTCACACTGTTGGAGGGTCCGTATTGAGGGAGTGCCGCACCGTCGGAGGGGCAGTGCTGAGGGAGCGCCCCGCTGTCGGAGGGTCAGTGCTGAGGGAGCGCTGCGCTGTCGGAGGGTCAGTGTTGAGGGAGCGCCGCACTGTTGGAGGGTCAGTGCTGAGGGAGTGCAGCACTGTCGGAGGGGCCAGTGCTGAGCGAGTGCAGCACTGCCAGAGGGTTAGAACTGAGGGAGCGTCGCACTGTTGGAGGGTCAGTATTGAGGGAGCGCCGCACTGTCGGAGGTTCAGTGCTGAGGCAGCGCCGCACTGTCGAAGGGTCAGCGCTGAGGGAGCGCCGCACTGTCGGAGGGTTAGTGCTGAGGGAGCGGCGCACTGTTGGAGGGTCAGCGCTGAGGGAGTGCAGCCGTGTTGGAGGGTCAGTTCTGAGGGAGCGCCGCACTGTCGGAGGGTCAGTGCTGAGCGAGTGCAGCACTGCCAGAGGGTCAGAACTGAGGGAGCGTCGCACTGTCGGAGGGTCAGTATTGAGGGAGCGCCGCACTGTCGGAGGGTCAGTGCTGAGGCAGCGCCGCACTGTCGAAGGGTCAGCGCTGAGGGAGCGCCGCACTGTCGGAGGGTCAGTGCTGAGGGAGCGGCGCACTGTTGGAGGGTCAGCGCTGAGGGAGTGCAGCCGTGTTGGAGGGTCAGTTCTGAGGGAGCGCCGCACTGTCGGAGGGTCAGTGCTGAGGGAACGCCGCAATGTCTGGAGGGGTCTGTGTTGAGGTTAGTACTGCACTGTTGGAGGGTCAGTGCTGAGGGAGTGCAGCGCTGTCAGAGGGTCAGTGCCAAGGGAGCGTCGCATTGCCAGAGGCTCAGTGCTGCGGTAGCGCCTCATTGTCGGAGGGTCAGCGCTGAGGGAGCGCCGCACTGTTGGAGTGTCAGTGCTGAGGGAGCGGCGCACTGTCAGAGGGTCATGCTGTAGGAGCACTGCACTGTCGGAGGGTCAGTGCTGAGGGAGCACCGCACTGTCGGAGGGTCAGTACTGAGGGAACGCCGCACTGTTGGAGGGTCCAGTGCTGAGCGAGTGCAGCACTGTCAGAGGGTCATGCTGTAGGAGCACCGCACTGTCGGAGGGTCAGTGCTGAGGGAGCACCGCACTGTCGGAGGGTCAGTGCTGAGGGAGCGCTGCACTGTCAGGGGCGGTCAGTGCTGAGGGAGTGCCGCATTGTCGGAGGGTCAGCTCTGAGGGAGTGCAGCCGTGTCGGAGGGTCAGTGCTGAGGGAGTGCCGCACTGTCTGAGGGTCAGTGCTGATGGAACGCCGCACTGTCAAGTGGGGTCAGTGCTGAGGGAGCGTCGCACTGTCAGAGGGTCAGTGCTGAGGGAGCGCCGCACTGTCAGAGGGTCAGTGCTGAGGGAGCGCCGCACTGTCGGAGGGTCAGTGCTGAGGGAGCGCCGCACTGTCGGAGGGTTAATGCTGATGGAGCGCCGCACTGTCGAAGGGTCAGTGCTGAGGGAGTGCCGCACTGTGGACAGTCAGCACTGAGGGAGCGCCGCACTGTCGGAGGGTCAGTGCTGAGGGAGCGCCGCACTGTCGGCGTGTCAGTGCTGAGGGAGCGCCGCACTGTCGGAGGGTCAGTGCTGAGGGTGCACCGCACTGTGCGAGGGTCGGTGCTGAGGGAGCGCCGCACTGTCGGAGGGTCAGTGCTGAGGGAGCGCCGCACTGTCGGCGTGTCAGTGCTGAGGGAGTGCCGCACTGTAGGAGGGTCAGTACTGAGGGAGAGCCGCACTGTGGGAGGGTCAGTACTGAGGGAGAGCCGCACTGTCGGAGGGTCAGTGCTGAGGGAGCGCCGCGCTGTCAGAGGGTCAGTACTGAGGGATCGCCGCACTGTCGGAGGATCACTACTGAGGGAGCGCCGCACTGTGGGAGGGTCAGTACTGAGGGAGAGCCGCACTGTCGGAGGGTCAGTGCTGAGGGAGCGCCGCGCTGTCAGAGGGTCAGTACTGAGGGATCGCCGCACTGTCGGAGGATCACTACTGAGGGTGCGCTGCACTGTCGGCGTGTCAGTGCTGAAGGAGCGCCGCGTTGTCAGAGCGTCAGTACTGAGGGAGCGCCGGACTGTCGGAGGGTTAGTGCTGAGGGATCGCCGCACTGTCGGTGGATCACTACTGACGGAGTGCTGCACTGTCGGAGGGTCAGCGCTGAGGGAGTGCCGCGCTGTCAGAGGGCCATTGCTGAGGGAGCGCCGTACTGTCGGAGGGTCAGCGCTGAGGGATTGCAGCACTGTCGGAGGGTCAGTGCTGAGGCAGCGCCGCACTGTTGGTGGGTCAGTGCTGTGGGAGCGCCGCATTGTCAGTGGGTCATTGTGGAGGGAGGGCCACACTGTTGGAGAGTCAGTGTTGAAGGAGGGCCGCATTGTCGGAGGGTCAGTGCTGAGGGAGCGCCGCTCTGTCGGAGGGTCAGTGCTGAGGGAGGGCCGCACTGTCGGGGGGGTCAATACTGAGGGAGCGCCGCACTGTCGGAGGGTCAGTGCTGAGGGATTCCCGTACTGTCGGAGGCTCAGTGCCGAGGGAGCGCCGCACTGTCAGAGCGTCAGTACTGAGGGAGTGTCGCACTGTCGGAGGGTCAGTGTTGATGGAGGGCCGCACTGTCGGAAGGTCAGCGCTGAGGGAACGCCGAACTGTCGGAGGGTCCAGTGCTGAGCGAGTGCAGCACTCCCGGAGGGTCAGTGCTGAGGGAGTGCCGCACTGTCAGTGGGGCAGCACTGAGGGAGCGTCGCACTGTCAGGGGGGGTCATTACTGAGGGAGCGCCGCACTGTCGGTGTGGGTGGGGTCAGTGCTGAGGGATTCCCGCACTGTCGGAGGGTCAGTACTGAGGGAGGGACGCACTGTCGGAGGGTCAGTGCTGAGGGAGCGCCGCACTGTCGGAGGGTCAGTGCTGAGGGAGCGCCGCACTGTCGGAGGGTTAATGCTGATGGAGCGCCGCACTGTCGGAGGGTCAGTGCTGAGGGAGTGCCGCACTGTCAGTGGGGCAGCACTGAGGGAGCGTCGCACTGTCAGGGGTGGTCATTACTGAGGGAGTGCCGCACTGTCGGTGTGGGTGGGGTCAGTGCTGAGGGATTCCCGCACTGTCGGAGGGTCAGTACTGAGGGAGGGCCGCACTGTCGGAGGGTCAGTGCTGAGGGAGCGCCGCACTGTCGGCGTGTCAGTGCTGAGGGAGCGCCGCACTGTCGGAGGGTCATTGCTGAGGGTGCGCCGCACTGTGCGAGGGTCGGTGCTGAGGGAGCGCCGCACTGTCGGAGGGTCAGTGCTGAGGGAGCGTCGCACTGTCGGCGTGTCAGTGCTGAGGGAGCGCCGCACTGTAGGAGGGTCAGTACTGAGGGAGAGCCGCACTGTGGGAGGGTCAGTACTGAGGGAGAGCCGCACTGTCGGAGGGTCAGTGCTGAGGGAGCGCTGCGCTGTCAGAGGGTCAGTACTGAGGGATCGCCGCACTGTCGGAGGATCACTACTGAGGGAGTGCTGCACTGTCGGCGTGTCAGTGCTGAGGGAGCGCCGCGTTGTCAGAGGGTCAGTACTGAGGGAGCGCCGCACTGTCGGAGGGTCAGTGCTGAGGGATTCCCGCACTGTCGGAGGCTCAGTGCCGCGGGAGCGCCGCACTGTCGGAGGGTCAGTGCTGAGGGAGCGCCGCACTGTCGGAGGGTCAGTGCTGAGGGAGTACCGCGCTGTTGGAGGGTCAGTGCTGAGGGAGCGCTGCACTGTCGGAGGGTCGGTGCTGAGGGAGCGCCACAATGACGGAGGGTCCAGTGCTGAGCGAGTGCAGCACTCCCGGAGGGTCAGTGCTGAGGGAGTGCCGCACTGTCAGTGGGGCAGCACTGAGGGAGCGTCGCACTGTCAGGGGGGGGTCAATACTGAGGGAGCGCCGCACTGTCGGTGGGTCAGTGCTGAGGGAGCGCCGCACTGTCGGTGGGTCAGTGCTGAGGGAGCGCCGCACTATCAGAGGGGCAGTGCTGAGTGAGTGCCGCACTGTCGGAGGGTCCGTGCTGAGGGAGGGCCGCACTATCGGAGGGGCAGTGCTGAGTGACTGCCGCACTGTCGGAGGGTCAGTGCTGAGGGAGGGCCGCACTGTCAGAGGGTCAGTGCTGAGGGAGCGCCGCACTGTCGGAGGGTCAGTGCTGAGGGAGCGCCGCACTGTCGGAGGGTTAATGCTGATGGAGCGCCGCACTGTCGGAGGGTCAGTGCTGAGGGAGTGCCGCACTGTGGACAGTCAGCACTGAGGGAGCGCCGCACTGTCGGAGGGTCAGTGCTAAGGGAGCGCCGCACTGTCGGCGTGTCAGTGCTGAGGGAGCGCCGCACTGTCGGAGGGTCAGTGCTGAGGGTGCGCCGCATTGTGCGAGGGTCGGTGCTGAGGGAGCGCCACACTGTCGGAGGGTCAGTGCTGAGGGAGCGCCGCACTGTCGGCGTGTCAGTGCTGAGGGAGCGCCGCACTGTAGGAGGGTCAGTACTGAGGGAGAGCCGCACTGTGGGAGGGTCAGTACTGAGGGAGAGCCGCACTGTCGGAGGGTCAGTGCTGAGGGAACGCCGCGCTGTCAGAGGATCAGTAAAGAGGGATCGCCGCACTGTCGGAGGATCACTACTGAGGGAGTGCTGCACTGTCGGAGGGTCAGTGCTGAGGGAGCACCGCACTGTCGGAGGGTCAGTGCTGAGGGAGCGCCGCACTGTCAGGGGCGGTCAGTGCTGAGGGAGTGCCGCATTGTTGGAGGGTCAGCGCTGAGGGAGTGCAGCCGTGTCGGAGGGTCAGTGCTGAGGGAGTGCCGCACTGTCTGAGGGTCAGTGCTGATGGAACGCCGCACTGTCAAGTGGGGTCAGTGCTGAGGGAGCGCCGCGCCGTCAGAGGGTCAGTACTGAGGGATCGCCGCACTGTCGGAGGATCACTACTGAGGGAGTGCTGCACTGTCGGCGTGTCAGTGCTGAGGGAGCGCCGCGCTGTCAGAGGGTCAGTACTGATGGAGCGCTGCACTGTCGGAGGGTCAGTGCTGAGGGATCGCCGCACTGTCGGAGGATCACTACTGACGGAGTGCTGCACTTTCGGAGGGTCAGCGCTGAGGGAGTGCTGCGCTGTCGGAGGGTCAGTGCTGAGGGAGCGCCGCACTGTAGGAGGGTCAGTACTGAGGGAGAGCCGCACTGTGGGAGGGTCAGTACTGAGGGAGAGCCGCACTGTCGGAGGGTCAGTGCTGAGGGAGCGCTGCGCTGTCAGAGGGTTAATGCTGATGGAGCGCCGCACTGTCGGAGGGTCAGTGCTGAGGGAGTGCCGCACTGTCAGTGGGGCAGCACTGAGGGAGCGTCGCACTGTCAGGGGTGGTCATTACTGAGGGAGTGCCGCACTGTCGGTGTGGGTGGGGTCAGTGCTGAGGGATTCCCGCACTGTCGGAGGGTCAGTACTGAGGGAGGGCCGCACTGTCGGAGGGTCAGTGCTGAGGGAGCGCCGCACTGTCGGCGTGTCAGTGCTGAGGGAGCGCCGCACTGTCGGAGGGTCATTGCTGAGGGTGCGCCGCACTGTGCGAGGGTCGGTGCTGAGGGAGCGCCGCACTGTCGGAGGGTCAGTGCTGAGGGAGCGCCGCACTGTCGGCGTGTCAGTGCTGAGGGAGCGCCGCACTGTAGGAGGGTCAGTACTGAGGGAGAGCCGCACTGTGGGAGGGTCAGTACTGAGGGAGAGCCGCACTGTCGGAGGGTCAGTGCTGAGGGAGCGCTGCGCTGTCAGAGGGTCAGTACTGAGGGATCGCCGCACTGTCGGAGGATCACTACTGAGGGAGTGCTGCACTGTCGGCGTGTCAGTGCTGAGGGAGCGCCGCGTTGTCAGAGGGTCAGTACTGAGGGAGCGCCGCACTGTCGGAGGGTCAGTGCTGAGGGATTCCCGCAATGTCGGAGGCTCAGTGCCGAGGGAGCGCCGCACTGTCGGAGGGTCAGTGCTGAGGGAGCGCCGCACTGTCGGAGGGTCAGTGCTGAGGGAGTACCGCGCTGTTGGAGGGTCAGTGCTGAGGGAGCGCTGCACTGTCGGAGGGTCGGTGCTGAGGGAGCGCCACAATGACGGAGGGTCCAGTGCTGAGCGAGTGCAGCACTCCCGGAGGGTCAGTGCTGAGGGAGTGCCGCACTGTCAGTGGGGCAGCACTGAGGGAGCGTCGCACTGTCAGGGGGGGTCAATACTGAGGGAGCGCCGCACTGTCGGTGGGTCAGTGCTGAGGGAGCGCCGCACTGTCGGTGGGTCAGTGCTGAGGGAGCGCCGCACTATCAGAGGGGCAGTGCTGAGTGAGTGCCGCACTGTCGGAGGGTCAGTGCTGAGGGAGGGCCGCACTATCGGAGGGGCAGTGCTGAGTGACTGCCGCACTGTCGGAGGGTCAGTGCTGAGGGAGGGCCGCACTGTGCGAGGGTCAGTGCTGAGGGAGCGCCGCACTGTCAGAGGGTCAGTGCTGAGGGAGCGCCGCACTGTCAGAGGGTCAGTGCTGAGGGAGCGCCGCACTGTCGGAGGGTCAGTGCTGAGGGAGCGCCGCACTGTCGGAGGGTTAATGCTGATGGAGCGCCGCACTGTCGGAGGGTCAGTGCTGAGGGAGTGCCGCACTGTGGACAGTCAGCACTGAGGGAGCGCCGCACTGTCGGAGGGTCAGTGCTAAGGGAGCGCCGCACTGTCGGCGTGTCAGTGCTGAGGGAGCGCCGCACTGTCGGAGGGTCAGTGCTGAGGGTGCGCCGCATTGTGCGAGGGTCGGTGCTGAGGGAGCGCCGCACTGTCGGAGGGTCAGTGCTGAGGGAGCGCCGCACTGTCGGCGTGTCAGTGCTGAGGGAGCGCCGCACTGTAGGAGGGTCAGTACTGAGGGAGAGCCGCACTGTGGGAGGGTGAGTACTGAGGGAGAGCCGCACTGTCGGAGGGTCAGTGCTGAGGGAACGCCGCGCTGTCAGAGGGTCAGTAAAGAGGGATCGCCGCACTGTCGGAGGATCACTACTGAGGGAGTGCTGCACTGTCGGAGGGTCAGTGCTGAGGGAGCACCGCACTGTCGGAGGGTCAGTGCTGAGGGAGCGCCGCACTGTCAGGGGCGGTCAGTGCTGAGGGAGTGCCGCATTGTTGGAGGGTCAGCGCTGAGGGAGTGCAGCCGTGTCGGAGGGTCAGTGCTGAGGGAGTGCCGCACTGTCTGAGGGTCAGTGCTGATGGAACGCCGCACTGTCAAGTGGGGTCAGTGCTGAGGGAGCGCCGCGCCGTCAGAGGGTCAGTACTGAGGGATCGCCGCACTGTCGGAGGATCACTACTGAGGGAGTGCTGCACTGTCGGCGTGTCAGTGCTGAGGGAGCGCCGCGCTGTCAGAGGGTCAGTACTGATGGAGCGCTGCACTGTCGGAGGGTCAGTGCTGAGGGATCGCCGCACTGTCGGAGGATCACTACTGACGGAGTGCTGCACTTTCGGAGGGTCAGCGCTGAGGGAGTGCTGCGCTGTCGGAGGGTCAGTGCTGAGGGAGCGCCGCACTGTAGGAGGGTCAGTACTGAGGGAGAGCCGCACTGTGGGAGGGTCAGTACTGAGGGAGAGCCGCACTGTTGGAGGGTCAGTGCTGAGGGAGCGCTGCGCTGTCAGAGGGTCAGTACTGAGGGATCGCCGCACTGTCGGAGGATCACTACTGAGGGAGTGCTGCACTGTCGGCGTGTCAGTGCTGAGGTAGCGCCGCGTTGTCAGAGGGTCAGTACTGAGGGAGCGCCGCACTGTCGGAGGGTCAGTGCTGAGGGATTCCCGCACTGTCGGAGGCTCAGTGCCGAGGGAGCGCCGCACTGTCGGAGGGTCAGTGCTGAGGGAGCGCCGCACTGTCGGAGGGTCAGTGCTGAGGGAGTACCGCGCTGTTGGAGGGTCAGTGCTGAGGGAGCGCTGCACTGTCGGAGGGTCGGTGCTGAGGGAGCGCCACAATGACGGAGGGTCCAGTGCTGAGCGAGTGCAGCACTCCCGGAGGGTCAGTGCTGAGGGAGTGCCGCACTGTCAGTGGGGCAGCACTGAGGGAGCGTCGCACTGTCAGGGGGGGTCAATACTGAGGGAGCGCCGCACTGTCGGTGGGTCAGTGCTGAGGGAGCGCCGCACTGTCGGTGGGTCAGTGCTGAGGGAGCGCCGCACTATCGGAGTGGCAGTGCTGAGTGAGTGCCGCACTGTCGGAGGGTCAGTGCTGAGGGAGGGCCGCACTATCGGAGGGGCAGTGCTGAGTGACTGCCGCACTGTCGGAGGGTCAGTGCTGAGGGAGGGCCGCACTGTGGGAGGGTCAGTGCTGAGGGAGCGCCGCACTGTCAGAGGGTCAGTGCTGAGGGAGCGCCGCACTGTCAGAGGGTCAGTGCTGAGGGAGCGCCGCACTGTCGGAGGGTCAGTGCTGAGGGAGCGCCGCACTGTCGGAGGGTTAATGCTGATGGAGCGCCGCACTGTCGGAGGGTCAGTGCTGAGGGAGTGCCGCACTGTGGACAGTCAGCACTGAGGGAGCGCCGCACTGTCGGAGGGTCAGTGCTAAGGGAGCGCCGCACTGTCGGCGTGTCAGTGCTGAGGGAGCGCCGCACTGTCGGAGGGTCAGTGCTGAGGGTGCGCCGCACTGTGCGAGGGTCGGTGCTGAGGGAGCGCCGCACTGTCGGAGGGTCAGTGCTGAGGGAGCGCCGCACTGTCGGCGTGTCAGTGCTGAGGGAGCGCCGCACTGTAGGAGGGTCAGTACTGAGGGAGAGCCGCACTGTGGGAGGGTGAGTACTGAGGGAGAGCCGCACTGTCGGAGGGTCAGTGCTGAGGGAACGCCGCGCTGTCAGAGGGTCAGTAAAGAGGGATCGCCGCACTGTCGGAGGATCACTACTGAGGGAGTGCTGCACTGTCGGAGGGTCAGTGCTGAGGGAGCACCGCACTGTCGGAGGGTCAGTGCTGAGGGAGCGCCGCACTGTCAGGGGCGGTCAGTGCTGAGGGAGTGCCGCATTGTTGGAGGGTCAGCGCTGAGGGAGTGCAGCCGTGTCGGAGGGTCAGTGCTGAGGGAGTGCCGCACTGTCTGAGGGTCAGTGCTGATGGAACGCCGCACTGTCAAGTGGGGTCAGTGCTGAGGGAGCGCCGCGCCGTCAGAGGGTCAGTACTGAGGGATCGCCGCACTGTCGGAGGATCACTACTGAGGGAGTGCTGCACTGTCGGCGTGTCAGTGCTGAGGGAGCGCCGCGCTGTCAGAGGGTCAGTACTGATGGAGCGCTGCACTGTCGGAGGGTCAGTGCTGAGGGATCGCCGCACTGTCGGAGGATCACTACTGACGGAGTGCTGCACTTTCGGAGGGTCAGCGCTGAGGGAGTGCTGCGCTGTCGGAGGGTCAGTGCTGAGGGAGCGCCGCACTGTAGGAGGGTCAGTACTGAGGGAGAGCCGCACTGTGGGAGGGTCAGTACTGAGGGAGAGCCGCACTGTCGGAGGGTCAGTGCTGAGGGAGCGCTGCGCTGTCAGAGGGTCAGTACTGAGGGATCGCCGCACTGTCGGAGGATCACTACTGACGGAGTGCTGCACTTTCGGAGGGTCAGCGCTGAGGGAGTGCCGCGCTGTCGGAGGGTCAGTGCTGAGGGAGCGCCGTACTGTCGGAGGGTCAGCGCTGAGGGATTGCAGCACTGTCGGAGGGTCAGTGCTGAGGCAGCGCCGCACTGTTGGTGGGTCAGTGCTGTGGGAGCACCGCACTGTCAGAGTGTCAGCGCTGAGGGATTGCAGCACTGTCGGAGGGTCATACTGAAGGAGCGCCGCACTGTTGGAGAGTCAGTACTGTGGGAGTGTCACATTGTCAGAGGGTCATTGTGGAGGGAGGGCCGCACTGTTGGAGAGTCAGTGTTGAAGGAGGGCCGCACTGTTGAGGGTCAGTGCTGAGGGAGTGCAGCACTGTCGGAGGGGCCAGTGCTGAGCGAGTGCAGCACTGCCAGAGGGTCAGTGCTGAGGAAGCGTCACACTGTCGGAGGGTCAGTGCTGAGGGAGCGCCCCGCTGTCGGAGGGTCAGTGCTGAGGGAGCGCCCCGCTGTCGGAGGGTCAGTGCTGAGGGAGCGCTGCGCTGTCGGAGGGTCAGTGCTGAGGGAGTGCCCCGCTGTCGGAGGGTCAGTGCTGAGGGAGCGCCCCGCTGTCGGAGGGTCAGTGCTGAGGGAGCGCCCCGCTGTCGGAGGGTCAGTGCTGAGGGAGCGCCCCGCTGTCGGAGGGTCAGTGCTCAGGGAGCCCCGCACTGTCAGGGGCGGTCAGTGCTGAGGGAGTGCTGCACTTTCGGAGGGTCAGTGCTGAGGGTGCGTCACACTGTTGGAGGGTCAGTATTGAGGGAGTGCCGCACCGTCGGAGGGGCAGTGCTGAGGGAGCGCCCCGCTGTCGGAGGGTCAGTGCTGAGGGAGCGCTGCGCTGTCGGAGGGTCAGTGCTGAGGGAGCGCCGCACTGTTGGAGAGTCAGTCTTGAAGGTGGGCCGCACTGTTGGAGGGTCAGTGCTGAGGGAGCGCCGCACTGTCGGAGGGTCAGTGCTGAGCGAGTGCAGCACTGCCAGAGGGTCAGAACTGAGGGAGCGTCGCACTGTCGGAGGGTCAGTATTGAGGGAGCGCCGCACTGTCGGAGGGTCAGTGCTGAGGCAGCGCCGCACTGTCGAAGGGTCAGCGCTGAGGGAGCGCCGCACTGTCGGAGGGTCAGTGCTGAGGGAGCGGCGCACTGTTGGAGGGTCAGCGCTGAGGGAGTGCAGCCGTGTTGGAGGGTCAGTTCTGAGGGAGCGCCGCACTGTCGGAGGGTCAGTGCTGAGGGAACGCCGCAATGTCTGGAGGGGTCAGTGTTGAGGTTAGTACTGCACTGTTGGAGGGTCAGTGCTGAGGGAGTGCAGCGCTGTCAGAGGGTCAGTGCCAAGGGAGCGTCGCATTGCCAGAGGCTCAGTGCTGCGGTAGCGCCTCATTGTCGGAGGGTCAGCGCTGAGGGAGCGCCGCACTGTTGGAGTGTCAGTGCTGAGGGAGCGGCGCACTGTCAGAGGGTCATGCTGTAGGAGCACTGCACTGTCGGAGGGTCAGTGCTGAGGGAGCACCGCACTGTCGGAGGGTCAGTACTGAGGGAACGCCGCACTGTTGGAGGGTCCAGTGCTGAGCGAGTGCAGCACTGTCAGAGGGTCATGCTGTAGGAGCACCGCACTGTCGGAGGGTCAGTGCTGAGGGAGCACCGCACTGTCGGAGGGTCAGTGCTGAGGGAGCGCCGCACTGTCAGGGGCGGTCAGTGCTGAGGGAGTGCCGCACTGTCGGAGGGTCAGTGCTGAGGGAGCGCCGCCCTCTCGGAGGGTCAGTGCTGAGGGAGCGCCGCACTGTCGGAGGGGCAGTGCTGAGGGAGCGCCGCACTGTCGGAGGGGCATTGCTGAGGGAGTGCAGCGCTGTCAGATGGTCAGTACTGAGGGAGCGCAGCGCTGTCGGAGGGTCAGTGCTGAGGGACTGTCGCAGTGCCGGAGGGTCAGTGCTGAGGGAGTGTTGCACTGTCGGAGGGTCATTGCTGAGGAAGCGCCGCACTGTCGGAGGGTCAGTGCTGAGGGAGCGCCGCGCTGTCGGAGGGTCAGTGCTGAGGGAGTACTGCGCTGTTGGAGGGTCAGTGCTGAGGGAGCGCTGCACTGTCGGAGGGTCGGTGCTGAGGGAGCGCCACAATGACGGAGGGTCCAGTGCTGAGCGAGTGCAGCACTCCCGGAGGGTCAGTGCTGAGGGAGTGCCGCACTGTCAGTGGGGCAGCACTGAGGGAGCGTCGCACTGTCAGGGGGGGTCAATACTGAGGGAGCGCCGCACTGTCGGTGGGTCAGTGCTGAGGGAGCGCCGCACTGTCGGTGGGTCAGTGCTGAGGGAGCGCCGCACTATCGGAGGGGCAGTGCTGAGTGAGTGCCGCACTGTCGGAGGGTCAGTGCTGAGGGAGGGCCGCACTGTGGGAGGGTCAGTGCTGAGGGAGCGCCGCACTGTCAGAGGGTCAGTGCTGAGGGAGCGCCGCACTGTCAGAGGGTCAGTGCTGAGGGAGCGCCGCACTGTCGGAGGGTCAGTGCTGAGGGAGCGCCGCACTGTCGGAGGGTTAATGCTGATGGAGCGCCGCACTGTCGGAGGGTCAGTGCTGAGGGAGTGCTGCACTGTCGGCGTGTCAGTGCTGAAGGAGCGCCGCGTTGTCAGAGGGTCAGTACTGAGGGAGCGCCGCATTGTCGGAGGGTTAGTGCTGAGGGATCGCCGCACTGTCGGAGGATCACTACTGACGGAGTGCTGCACTGTCGGAGGGTCAGCGCTGAGGGAGTGCCGCGCTGTCGGAGGGTCAGTGCTGAGGGAGCGCCGTACTGTCGGAGGGTCAGCGCTGAGGGATTGCAGCACTGTCGGAGGGTCAGTGCTGAGGCAGCGCTGCACTGTTGGTGGGTCAGTGCTGTGGGAGCGCCGCATTGTCAGAGGGTCATTGTGGAGGGAGGGCCACACTGTTGGAGAGTCAGTGTTGAAGGAGGGCCGCATTGTCGGAGGGTCAGTGCTGAGGGAGCGCCGCTCTGTCGGAGGGTCAGTGCTGAGGGAGGGCCGCACTGTCAGGGGGGGTCAATACTGAGGGAGCGCCGCACTGTCGGAGGGTCAGTGCTGAGGGATTCCCGTACTGTCGGAGGCTCAGTGCCGAGGGAGCGCCGCACTGTCAGAGCGTCAGTACTGAGGGAGTGTCGCACTGTCGGAGGGTCAGTGTTGATGGAGGGCCGCACTGTCGGAAGGTCAGCGCTGAGGGAACGCCGAACTGTCGGAGGATCCAGTGCTGAGCGAGTGCATCACTCCCGGAGGGTCAGTGCTGAGGGAGTGCCGCACTGTCAGTGGGGCAGCACTGAGGGAGCGTCGCACTGTCAGGGGGGGTCATTACTGAGGGAGCGCCACACTGTCGGTGTGGGTGGGGTCAGTGCTGAGGGATTCCCGCACTGTCGGAGGGTCAGTACTGAGGGAGGGACGCACTGTCGGAGGGTCAGTGCTGAGGGAGCGCCGCACTGTCGGAGGGTCAGTGCTGAGGGAGCGCCGCACTGTCGGAGGGTTAATGCTGATGGAGCGCCGCACTGTCGGAGGGTCAGTGCTGAGGGAGTGCCGCACTGTCAGTGGGGCAGCACTGAGGGAGCGTCGCACTGTCAGGGGTGGTCATTACTGAGGGAGTGCCGCACTGTCGGTGTGGGTGGGGTCAGTGCTGAGGGATTCCCGCACTGTCGGAGGGTCAGTACTGAGGGAGGGCCGCACTGTCGGCGTGTCAGTGCTGAGGGAGCGCCGCACTGTCGGAGGGTCAGTGCTGAGGGTGCGCCGCACTGTGCGAGGGTCGGTGCTGAGGGAGCGCCGCACTGTCGGAGGGTCAGTGCTGAGGGAGCGCCGCACTGTCGGCGTGTCAGTGCTGAGGGAGCGCCGCACTGTAGGAGGGTCAGTACTGAGGGAGAGCCGCACTGTGGGAGGGTCAGTACTGAGGGAGTGCTGCACTGTCGGCGTGTCAGTACTGAGGGATCGCCGCACTGTCGGAGGATCACTACTGAGGGAGTGCTGCACTGTCGGCGTGTCAGTGCTGAGGGAGCGCCGCGTTGTCAGAGGGTCAGTACTGAGGGAGCGCCGCACTGTCGGAGGGTCAGTGCTGAGGGATCGCCGCACTGTCGGAGGATCACTACTGACGGAGTGCTGCACTGTCGGAGGGTCAGCGCTGAGGGAGTGCCGCGCTGTCGGAGGGTCAGTGCTGAGGGAGCGCCGTACTGTCGGAGGGTCAGCGCTGAGGGATTGCAGCACTGTCGGAGGGTCAGTGCTGAGGCAGCGCCGCACTGTTGGTGGGTCAGTGCTGTGGGAGCGCCGCACTGTCAGAGTGTCAGCGCTGAGGGATTGCAGCACTGTCGGAGGGTCATACTGAGGGAGCGCCGCACTGTTGGAGAGTCAGTACTGTGGGAGTGTCGCATTGTCAGAGGGTCATTGTGGAGGGAGGGCCGCACTGTTGGAGAGTCAGTGTTGAAGGAGGGCCGCATTGTCGGAGGGTCAGTGCTGAGGGAGCGCCGCTCTGTTGGAGGGTCAGTGCTGAGGGAGGGCCGCACTGTCAGGGGGGGTCAATACTGAGGGAGCGCCGCACTGTCGGAGGGTCAGTGCTGAGGGATTCCCGCACTGTCGGAGGCTCAGTGCCGAGGGAGCGCCGCACTGTCGGAGCGTCAGTACTGAGGGAGTGTCGCACTGTCGGAGGGTCAGTGTTGATGGAGGGCCACATTGTCGGAAGGTCAGCGCTGAGGGAACGCCGAACTGTCGGAGGGTCCAGTGCTGCGCGAGTGCAGCACTCCCGGAGGGTCAGTGCTGAGGGAGTGCCGCACTGTCAGTGGGGCAGCACTGAGGGAGCGTCGCACTGTCAGGGGGGGTCATTACTGAGGGAGCGCCGCACTGTCGGTGTGGGTGGGGTCAGTGCTGAGGGATTCCCGCACTGTCGGAGGGTCAGTACTGAGGGAGGGACGCACTGTCGGAGGGTCAGTGCTGAGGGAGCGCCGCACTGTCGGAGGGTCAGTGCTGAGGGAGCGCCGCACTGTCGGAGGGTTAATGCTGATGGAGCGCCGCACTGTCGGAGGGTCAGTGCTGAGGGAGTGCCGCACTGTCAGTGGGGCAGCACTGAGGGAGCGTCGCACTGTCAGGGGGGGTCATTACTGAGGGAGTGCCGCACTGTCGGTGTGGGTGGGGTCAGTGCTGAGGGATTCCCGCACTGTCGGAGGGTCATTGCTGAGGGAGGGCCGCACTGTCGGAGGGTCATTGCTGAGGGAGCGCCGCACTGTCAGAGGGTCAGTGCTGAGGGAGCGCCGCACTGTCAGAGGGTCAGTGCTGAGGGAGCGCCGCACTGTCGGAGGGTCAGTGCTGAGGGAGCGCCGCACTGTCGGAGGGTTAATGCTGATGGAGCGCCGCACTGTCGGAGGGTCAGTGCTGAGGGAGTGTCGCACTGTGGACAGTCAGCACTGAGGGAGCGCCGCACTGTCGGAGGGTCAGTGCTGAGGGAGCGCCGCACTGTCGGCGTGTCAGTGCTGAGGGAGCGCCGCACTGTCGGAGGGTCAGTGCTGAGGGAGCGCCGCACTGTCGGCGTGTCAGTGTTGAGGGAGCGCCGCACTGTAGGAGGGTCAGTACTGAGGGAGAGCCGCACTGTGGGAGGGTCAGTACTGAGGGAGAGCCGCACTGTCGGAGGGTCAGTGCTGAGGGAGCGCCGCGGTGTCAGAGGGTCAGTACTGAGGGATCGCCGCACTGTCGGAGGATCACTACTGAGGGAGTGCTGCACTTTCGGAGCGTCAGCGCTGAGGGAGTGCCGCGCTGTCGGAGGGTCAGTGCTGAGGGAGCGCCGTACTGTCGGAGGGTCAGCGCTGAGGGATTGCAGCTCTGTCGGAGGGTCAGTGCTGAGGCAGCGCCGCACTGTTGGTGGGTCAGTGCTGTGGGAGCACCGCACCGTCAGAGTGTCAGCGCTGATGGATTGCAGCACTGTCGGAGGGTCATACTGAGGGAGCGCCGCACTGTTGGAGAGTCAGTACTGTGGGAGTGTCGCATTGTCAGAGGGTCATTGTGGAGGGAGGGCCGCACTGTTGGAGAGTCAGTGTTGAAGGAGGGCCGCACTGTTGAGGGTCAGTGCTGAGGGAGTGCAGCACTGTCGGAGGGGCTAGTGCTGAGCGAGTGCAGCACTGCCAGAGGGTCAGCGCTGAGGGAGCGTCACACTGTCGGAGGGTCAGTACTGAGGGAACGCCGCACTGTTGGAGGGTCCAGTGCTGAGCGAGTGCAGCACTGTCAGAGGGTCATGCTGTAGGAGCACCGCACTGTCGGAGGGTCAGTGCTGAGGGAGCACCGCACTGTCGGAGGGTCAGTGCTGAGGGAGCGCCGCACTGTCAGGGGCGGTCAGTGCTGAGGGAGTGCCGCATTGTTGGAGGGTCAGCGCTGAGGGAGTGCAGCCGTGTCGGAGGGTCAGTGCTGAGGGAGTGCCGCACTGTCAAGTGGGGTCAGTGCTGAGGGAGCGCCGCGCCGTCAGAGGGTCAGTACTGAGGGATCGCCGCACTGTCGGAGGATCACTACTGAGGGAGTGCTGCACTGTCGGCGTGTCAGTGCTGAGGGAGCGCCGCGCTGTCAGACGGTCAGTGCTCAGGGAGCGCCCCGCTGTCGGAGGGTCAGTGCTCAGGGAGCCCCGCACTGTCAGGGGCGGTCAGTGCTGAGGGAGTGCTGCACTTTCGGAGGGTCAGTGCTGAGGGTGCGTCACACTGTTGGAGGGTCAGTATTGAGGGAGTGCCGCACCTTCGGAGGGGCAGTGCTGAGGGAGCGCCCCGCTGTCGGAGGGTCAGTGCTGAGGGAGCGCCCCGCTGTCGGAGGGTCAGTGCTGAGGGAGCGCTGCACTGTTGGAGAGTCAGTGTTGAAGGAGGGCCGCACTGTTGGAGCGTCAGTGCTGAGGGAGTGCAGCACTGTCAGAGGGGCCAGTGCTGAGCGAGTGCAGCACTGCCAGAGGGTCAGAACTGAGGGAGCATCGCACTGTCGGAGGGTCAGTATTGAGGGAGCGCCGCACTGTCGGAGGGTCAGTGCTGAGGCAGCGCCGCACTGTCGAAGGGTCAGCGCTGAGGCAGCGCCGCACTGTCGGAGGGTCAGTGCTGAGGGAGCGGCGCACTGTTGGAGGGTCAGTGCTGAGGGAGTGCAGCCGTGTTGGAGGGTCAGTTCTGAGGGAGCGCCGCACTGTCGGAGGGTCAGTGCTGAGCGAGTGCAGCACTGCCAGAGGGTCAGAACTGAGGGAGCGTCGCACTGTCGGAGGGTCAGTATTGAGGGAGCGCCGCACTGTCGGAGGGTCAGTGCTGAGGCAGCGCCGCACTGTCGGAGGGTCAGTGCTGAGGGAGCGGCGCACTGTTGGAGGGTCAGCGCTGAGGGAGTGCAGCCGTGTTGGAGGGTCAGTTCTGAGGGAGCGCCGCACTGTCGGAGGGTCAGTGCTGAGGGAACGCCGCAATGTCTGGAGGGGTCAGTGTTGAGGTTAGTACTGCACTGTTGGAGGGTCAGTGCTGAGGGAGTGCAGCGCTGTCAGAGGGTCAGTGCCAAGGGAGCGTCGCATTGCCAGAGGCTCAGTGCTGCGGTAGCGCCTCATTGTCGGAGGGTCAGCGCTGAGGGAGCGCCGCACTGTTGGAGTGTCAGTGCTGAGGGAGCGGCGCACTGTCAGAGGGTCATGCTGTAGGAGCACTGCACTGTCGGAGGGTCAGTGCTGAGGGAGCACCGCACTGTCGGAGGGTCAGTACTGAGGGAATGCCGCACTGTTGGAGGGTCCAGTGCTGAGCGAGTGCAGCACTGTCAGAGGGTCATGCTGTAGGAGCACCGCACTGTCGGAGGGTCAGTGCTGAGGGAGCACCGCACTGTCGGAGGGTCAGTGCTGAGGGAGCGCTGCACTGTCAGGGGCGGTCAGTGCTGAGGGAGTGCCGCATTGTCGGAGGGTCAGCTCTGAGGGAGTGCAGCCGTGTCGGAGGGTCAGTGCTGAGGGAGTGCCGCACTGTCTGAGGGTCAGTGCTGATGGAACGCCGCACTGTCAAGTGGGGTCAGTGCTGAGGGAGCGCCGCACTGTGGGAGGGTCAGTGCTGAGGGAGCACCGCACTGTGGGAGGGTCAGTGCTGAGGGAGCGCCGCACTGTCGGCGTGTCAGTGCTGAGGGAGCGCCGCACTGTCGGAGGGTCAGTACTGATGGAGAGCCGCACTGTGGGAGGGTCAGTACTGAGGGAGAGCCGCACTGTCGGCGTGTCAGTGCTGAGGGAGCGCCGCACTGTCAGAGTGTCTGTACTGAGGGATCGCCGCACTGTCGGAGGATCACTACTGAGGGAGTGCTGCACTGTCGGCGTGTCAGTGCTGAGGGAGCGCCGCGCTGTCAGAGGGTCAGTACTGAGTGAGCGCTGCACTGTCGGAGGGTCAGTGCTGAGGGATCGCCGCACTGTCGGAGGATCACTACTGACAGAGTGCTGCACTGTCGGAGGGTCAGCGCTGAGGGAGTGCCGCGCTGTTGGAGGGTCAGTGCTGAGGGAGCGCCGTACTGTCGGAGGGTCAGCGCTGAGGGATTGCAGCACTGTCGGAGGGTCAGTGCTGAGGCAGCGCCGCACTGTTGGTGGGTCAGTGCTGTGGGAGCGCCGCACTGTCAGAATGTCAGCGCTGAGGGATTGCAGCACTGTCGGAGGGTCATACTGAGGGAGCGCCGCACTGTTGGAGAGTCAGTACTGTGGGAGTGTCACATTGTCAGAGGGTCATTGTGGAGGGAGGGCCGCACTGTTGGAGAGTCAGTGTTGAAGGAGGGCCGCACTGTTGGAGGGTCAGTGCTGAGGGAGTGCAGCACTGTCGGAGGGGCCAGTGCTGAGCGAGTGCAGCACTGCCAGAGGGTCAGTGCTGAGGGAGCGCCCCGCTGTCGGAGGGTCAGTGCTGAGGGAGCGCCCCGCTGTCGGAGGGTCAGTGCTGAGTGAGCGCCCCGCTGTCGGAGGATCAGTGCTCAGGGAGCCCCGCACTGTCAGGGACGGTCAGTGCTGAGGGAGTGCTGCACTTTCGGAGGGTCAGTGCTGAGGGAGCGTCACACTGTTGGATGGTCAGTATTGAGGGAGTGCCGCGCTGTCGGAGGGTCAGTGCTGAGGGAGCGCCGTACTGTCGGAGGGTCAGCGCTGAGGGATTGCAGCTCTGTCGGAGGGTCAGTGCTGAGGCAGCGCCGCACTGTTGGTGGGTCAGTGCTGTGGGAGCACCGCACCGTCAGAGTGTCAGCGCTGATGGATTGCAGCACTGTCGGAGGGTCATACTGAGGGAGCGCCGCACTGTTGGAGAGTCAGTACTGTGGGAGTGTCGCATTGTCAGAGGGTCATTGTGGAGGGAGGGCCGCACTGTTGGAGAGTCAGTGTTGAAGGAGGGCCGCACTGTTGAGGGTCAGTGCTGAGGGAGTGCAGCACTGTCGGAGGGGCTAGTGCTGAGCGAGTGCAGCACTGCCAGAGGGTCAGCGCTGAGGGAGCGTCACACTGTCGGAGGGTCAGTACTGAGGGAACGCCGCACTGTTGGAGGGTCCAGTGCTGAGCGAGTGCAGCACTGTCAGAGGGTCATGCTGTAGGAGCACCGCACTGTCGGAGGGTCAGTGCTGAGGGAGCACCGCACTGTCGGAGGGTCAGTGCTGAGGGAGCGCCGCACTGTCAGGGGCGGTCAGTGCTGAGGGAGTGCCGCATTGTGGGAGGGTCAGCGCTGAGGGAGTGCAGCCGTGTCGGAGGGTCAGTGCTGAGGGAGTGCCGCACTGTCAAGTGGGGTCAGTGCTGAGGGAGCGCCGCGCCGTCAGAGGGTCAGTACTGAGGGATCGCCGCACTGTCGGAGGATCACTACTGAGGGAGTGCTGCACTGTCGGCGTGTCAGTGCTGAGGGAGCGCCGCGCTGTCAGACGGTCAGTGCTCAGGGAGCGCCCCGCTGTCGGAGGGTCAGTGCTCAGGGAGCCCCGCACTGTCAGGGGCGGTCAGTGCTGAGGGAGTGCTGCACTTTCGGAGGGTCAGTGCTGAGGGTGCGTCACACTGTTGGAGGGTCAGTATTGAGGGAGTGCCGCACCGTCGGAGGGGCAGTGCTGAGGGAGCGCCCCGCTGTCGGAGGGTCAGTGCTGAGGGAGCGCCCCGCTGTCGGAGGGTCAGTGCTGAGGGAGCGCTGCACTGTTGGAGAGTCAGTGTTGAAGGAGGGCCGCACTGTTGGAGCGTCAGTGCTGAGGGAGTGCAGCACTGTCGGAGGGGCCAGTGCTGAGCGAGTGCAGCACTGCCAGAGGGTCAGAACTGAGGGAGCATCGCACTGTCGGAGGGTCAGTATTGAGGGAGCGCCGCACTGTCGGAGGGTCAGTGCTGAGGCAGCGCCGCACTGTCGAAGGGTCAGCGCTGAGGCAGCGCCGCACTGTCGGAGGGTCAGTGCTGAGGGAGCGGCGCACTGTTGGAGGGTCAGTGCTGAGGGAGTGCAGCCGTGTTGGAGGGTCAGTGCTGAGGGAGCGGCGCACTGTTGGAGGGTCAGCGCTGAGGGAGTGCAGCCGTGTTGGAGGGTCAGTGCTGAGGGAACGCCGCAATGTCTGGAGGGGTCAGTGTTGAGGTTAGTACTGCACTGTTGGAGGGTCAGTGCTGAGGGAGTGCAGCGCTGTCAGAGGGTCAGTGCCAAGGGAGCGTCGCATTGCCAGAGGCTCAGTGCTGCGGTAGCGCCTCATTGTCGGAGGGTCAGCGCTGAGGGAGCGCCGCACTGTTGGAGTGTCAGTGCTGAGGGAGCGGCGCACTGTCAGAGGGTCATGCTGTAGGAGCACTGCACTGTCGGAGGGTCAGTGCTGAGGGAGCACCGCACTGTCGGAGGGTCAGTACTGAGGGAATGCCGCACTGTTGGAGGGTCCAGTGCTGAGCGAGTGCAGCACTGTCAGAGGGTCATGCTGTAGGAGCACCGCACTGTCGGAGGGTCAGTGCTGAGGGAGCACCGCACTGTCGGAGGGTCAGTGCTGAGGGAGCGCTGCACTGTCAGGGGCGGTCAGTGCTGAGGGAGTGCCGCATTGTCGGAGGGTCAGCTCTGAGGGAGTGCAGCCGTGTCGGAGGGTCAGTGCTGAGGGAGTGCCGCACTGTCTGAGGGTCAGTGCTGATGGAACGCCGCACTGTCAAGTGGGGTCAGTGCTGAGGGAGCGCCGCACTGTGGGAGGGTCAGTGCTGAGGGAGCACCGCACTGTGGGAGGGTCAGTGCTGAGGGAGCGCCGCACTGTCGGCGTGTCAGTGCTGAGGGAGCGCCGCACTGTCGGAGGGTCAGTACTGAAGGAGAGCCGCACTGTGGGAGGGTCAGTACTGAGGGAGAGCCGCACTGTCGGCGTGTCAGTGCTGAGGGAGCGCCGCACTGTCAGAGTGTCTGTACTGAGGGATCGCCGCACTGTCGGAGGATCACTACTGAGGGAGTGCTGCACTGTCGGCGTGTCAGTGCTGAGGGAACGCCGCGCTGTCAGAGGGTCAGTACTGAGTGAGCGCCGCACTGTCGGAGGGTCAGTGCTGAGGGATCGCCGCACTGTCGGAGGATCACTACTGACAGAGTGCTGCACTGTCGGAGGGTCAGCGCTGAGGGAGTGCCGCGCTGTTGGAGGGTCAGTGCTGAGGGAGCGCCGTACTGTCGGAGGGTCAGCGCTGAGGGATTGCAGCACTGTCGGAGGGTCAGTGCTGAGGCAGCGCCGCACTGTTGGTGGGTCAGTGCTGTGGGAGCGCCGCACTGTCAGAATGTCAGCGCTGAGGGATTGCAGCACTGTCGGAGGGTCATACTGAGGGAGCGCCGCACTGTTGGAGAGTCAGTACTGTGGGAGTGTCACATTGTCAGAGGGTCATTGTGGAGGGAGGGCCGCACTGTTGGAGGGTCAGTGCTGAGGGAGTGCAGCACTGTCGGAGGGGCCAGTGCTGAGCGAGTGCAGCACTGCCAGAGGGTCAGTGCTGAGGGAGCGCCCCGCTGTCGGAGGGTCAGTGCTGAGGGAGCGCCCCGCTGTCGGAGGGTCAGTGCTGAGTGAGCGCCCCGCTGTCGGAGGATCAGTGCTCAGGGAGCCCCGCACTGTCAGGGACGGTCAGTGCTGAGGGAGTGCTGCACTTTCGGAGGGTCAGTGCTGAGGGAGCGTCACACTGTTGGATGGTCAGTATTGAGTGAGTGCCGCACCGTCGGAGGGTTCAGTGCTGAGGGAGCGCCCCGCTGTCGGAGGGTCAGTGCTGAGGGAGCGCTGCGCTGTCGGAGGGTCAGTGCTGAGGGTGCGCCGCACTGTCGGAGGGTCAGTGCTGAGGGAGTGCCGCACTGTTGGAGAGTCAGTGTTGAAGGAGGGCTGCACTGTTGGAGGGTCAGTGCTGAGGGAGTGCAGCACTGTCGGAGGGGCCAGTGCTGAGCGAGTGCAGCACTGCCAGAGGGTCAGTGCTGAGGGAGCGTCGCACTGTCGGAGGGTCAGTATTGAGGGAGCGCCGCACTGTCGGAGGGTCAGTGCTGAGGCAGCGCCGCACTGTCGAAGGGTCAGCGCTGAGGGAGCGCCGCACTGTCGGAGGGTCAGTGCTGAGGGAGCGGCGCACTGTTGGAGGGTCAGCGCTGAGGGAGTGCAGCCGTGTTGGAGGGTCAGTTCTGAGGGAGCGCCGCACTGTCGGAGGGTCAGTGCTGAGGGAACGCCGCAATGTCTGGAGGGGTCAGTGTTGAGGTTAGTACTGCACTGTTGGAGGGTCAGTGCTGAGGGAGTGCAGCGCTGTCAGAGGGTCAGTGCCAAGGGAGCGTCGCATTGCCAGAGGCTCAGTGCTGCGGTAGCGCCTCATTGTCGGAGGGTCAGCGCTGAGGGAGCGCCGCACTGTTGGAGTGTCAGTGCTGAGGGAGCGGCGCACTGTCAGAGGGTCATGCTGTAGGAGCACTGCACTGTCGGAGGGTCAGTGCTGAGGGAGCACCGCACTGTCGGAGGGTCAGTACTGAGGGAACGCCGCACTGTTGGAGGGTCAGTGCTGAGGCAGCGCCACACTGTCGATGGGTCAGCGCTGAGGGAGCGCCGCACTGTCGGAGGGTCAGTGCTGAGGGAGCGGCGCACTGTTGGAGGGTCAGCGCTGAGGGAGTGCAGCCGTGTTGGAGGGTCAGTTCTGAGGGAGCGCCGCACTGTCGGAGGGTCAGTGCTGAGGGAACGCCGCAATGTCTGGAGGGGTCAGTGTTGAGGTTAGTACTGCACTGTTGGAGGGTCAGTGCTGAGGGAGTGCAGCGCTGTCAGAGGGTCAGTGCCAAGGGAGCGTCGCATTGCCGGAGGCTCAGTGCTGCGGTAGCGCCTCATTGTCGGAGGGTCAGCGCTGAGGGAGCGCCGCACTGTTGGAGTGTCAGTGCTGAGGGAGCGGCGCACTGTCAGAGGGTCATGCTGTAGGAGCACTGCACTGTCGGAGGGTCAGTGCTGAGGGAGCACCGCACTGTCGGAGGGTCAGTACTGAGGGAACGCCGCACTGTTGGAGGGTCCAGTGCTGAGCGAGTGCAGCACTGTCAGAGGGTCATGCTGTAGGAGCACCGCACTGTCGGAGGGTCAGTGCTGAGGGAGCACCGCACTGTCGGAGGGTCAGTGCTGAGGGAGCGCCGCACTGTCAGGGGCGGTCAGTGCTGAGGGAGTGCCGCATTGTTGGAGGGTCAGCGCTGAGGGAGTGCAGCCGTGTCGGAGGGTCAGTGCTGAGGGAGAGCCGCACTGTCTGAGGGTCAGTGCTGATGGAACGCCGCACTGTCAAGTGGGGTCAGTGCTGAGGGAGCGCCGCACTGTGGGAGGGTCAGTGCTGAGGGAGCGCCGCACTGTGGGAGGGTCAGTGCTGAGGGAGCGCCGCACTGTGGGAGGGTCAGTGCTGAGGGAGCGCCGCACTGTCGGAGGGTCAGTGTTTATGGAGGGCTGCACTGTCGGAGGGTCAGCACTGAGGGAGTGCAGCGCCATTGGATGGTCATGCTGAAGATGCACCGTACTGTCGGATGGTCAGTGCTGAGGGAGCGCCGCACTGTCGGAGGGTCAGCGCTGAGAGAGCGCCGCACTGTCGGAGGGTTAATGCTGATGGAGCGCCGCAATGTCGGAGGGTCAGTGCTGAGGGAGCGCCGCACTGTCGGAGGGTCAGCGCTGAGGGAGGGCCGCACTGTGGACAGTCAGCACTGAGGGAGCGCCGCACTTTCGGAGGGTCAGTGCTGAGGGAGTGCCGCACTGTCGGAAGGTCAGTGCTGAGGGAGCGCCGCACTGTTGGAGGGTCAGTGTTAAGGGAGCGCCGCACTGTCGCAGGTCCCGTGGTGAGGGATCGCCGCACTGTCGGAGGATCACTACTGACGGAGTGCTGCACTGTCGGAGGGTCAGCGCTGAGGGATTGCAGCACTGTCGGAGGGTCACACTGAGGGAGCGCTGCACTGTTGGAGAGTCAGTACTGAGGGAGTGTCGCACTGTCAGAGGGTCATTGTTGAGGGAGGGCCGCACTGTTGGAGGGTCAGTGCTGAGGGAGCGCCGCACTGTCGGAGTTTCAGTGCTGAGGGAGCGCCACATTGTCGGAGGGTCAGTGCTGAGGGAGCGCCGCTCTGTCGGAGGGTCAGTGCTGAGGGATGGCCGCACTGTCAGGGGGGGTCAATACTGAGGGAGCGCCGCACTGTCGGAGGGTCAGTGCTGAGGGATTCCCGCACTGTCGGAGGGTCAGTGCCGAGGGAGCGCCGCACTGTCGGAGGGTCAGTGCTGAGGGAGTGTCGCACTGTCGGAGGGTCAGTGTTGATGGAGGGCCGCACTGTCGGAAGGTCAGCGCTGAGGGAACGCCGAACTGTCGGAGGGTCCAGTGCTGAGCGAGTGCAGCACCCCCGGAGGGTCAGTGCTGAGGGAGTGCCGCACTGTCAGTGGGGCAGCACTGAGGGAGCGTCGCACTGTCAGGGGGGGTCATTACTGAGGGAGCGCCGCACTGTCGGTGTGGGTGGGGTCAGTGCTGAGGGATTCCCGCACTGTCGGAGGGTCAGTACTGAGGGAGGGCCGCACTGTCGGAGGGTCAGTGCTGAGGGAGGGCCGCACTGTCGGAGGGTCAGTGCTGAGGGAGCGCCGCACTGTCGGAGGGTCAGTGCTGAGGGAGTGCCGCACTGTCGGAGGGTTAATGCTGATGGAGCGCCGCACTGTCGGAGGGTCAGTGCTGAGGGAGCGCCGCACTGTCGGAGGGTCAGCGCTGAGGGAGGGCCGCACTGTGGACAGTCAGCACTGAGGGAGCGCCGCACTGTCGGAGGGTCAGTGCTGAGGGAGCGCCGCACTGTTGGAGGGTCAGTGTTAAGGGAGCGCCGCACTGTCGCAGGTCCCGTGGTGAGGGATCGCCGCACTGTCGGAGGATCACTACTGACGCAGTGCTGCACTGTCGGAGGGTCAGCGCTGAGGGAGTGCCGCGCTGTTGGAGGGTCAGTGCTGAGGGAGCGCCGTACTGTCGGAGGGTCAGCGCTGAGGGATTGCAGCACTGTCGGAGGGTCACACTGAGGGAGCGCTGCACTGTTGGAGAGTCAGTACTGAGGGAGTGTCGCACTGTCAGAGGGTCATTGTTGAGGGAGGGCCGCACTGTTGGAGGGTCAGTGCTGAGGGAGTGCAGCACTGTCGGAGGGGCCAGTGCTGAGCGAGTGCAGCACTGCTGGAGGGTCAGTGCTGAGGGAGCGTCACACTGTCGGAGGGTCAGTACCGAGGGAGTGCCGCACTGTTGGAGGGGCAGTGCTGAGGGAGTGCCGCGTTGTCAGAGGGTCAGTACTGAGGGAGCGCAGCACTGTCGGAAGGTCAGTGCCAAGGGAGTGTCACAATGTCGGAGGGTCAGTGCTGAGGGAGTGTCGCACTGTCGGAGGGTCAGTGTTGATGGAGGGCCGCACTGTCGGAAGGTCAGCGCTGAGGGAACGCCGAACTGTCGGAGGGTCCAGTGCTGAGCGAGTGCAGCACCCCCGGAGGGTCAGTGCTGAGGGAGTGCCACACTGTCAGTGGGGCAGCACTGAGGGAGCGTCGCACTGTCAGGGGGGGTCATTACTGAGGGAGCGCCGCACTGTCGGTGTGGGTGGGGTCAGTGCTGAGGGATTCCCGCACTGTCGGAGGGTCAGTACTGAGGGAGGGCCGCACTGTCGGAGGGTCAGTGCTGAGGGAGCGCCGCACTGTCGGAGGGTCAGTGCTGAGGGAGTGCCGCACTGTCGGAGGGTTAATGCTGATGGAGCGCCGCACTGTCGGAGGGTCAGTGCTGAGGGAGCGCCGCACTGTCGGAGGGTCAGCGCTGAGGGAGGGCCGCACTGTGGACAGTCAGCACTGAGGGAGCGCCGCACTGTCGGAGGGTCAGTGCTGAGGGAGCGCCGCACTGTTGGAGGGTCAGTGTTAAGGGAGCGCCGCACTGTCGCAGGTCCCGTGGTGAGGGATCGCCGCACTGTCGGAGGATCACTACTGACGCAGTGCTGCACTGTCGGAGGGTCAGCGCTGAGGGAGTGCCGCGCTGTTGGAGGGTCAGTGTTAAGGGAGCGCCGCACTGTCGCAGGTCCCGTGGTGAGGGATCGCCGCACTGTCGGAGGATCACTACTGACGGAGTGCTGCACTGTCGGAGGGTCAGCGCTGAGGGATTGCAGCACTGTCGGAGGGTCACACTGAGGGAGCGCTGCACTGTTGGAGAGTCAGTACTGAGGGAGTGTCGCACTGTCAGAGGGTCATTGTTGAGGGAGGGCCGCACTGTTGGAGGGTCAGTGCTGAGGGAGCGCCGCACTGTCGGAGTTTCAGTGCTGAGGGAGCGCCACATTGTCGGAGGGTCAGTGCTGAGGGAGCGCCGCTCTGTCGGAGGGTCAGTGCTGAGGGATGGCCGCACTGTCAGGGGGGGTCAATACTGAGGGAGCGCCGCACTGTCGGAGGGTCAGTGCTGAGGGATTCCCGCACTGTCGGAGGGTCAGTGCCGAGGGAGCGCCGCACTGTCGGAGGGTCAGTGCTGAGGGAGCGCCGCACTGTCGGAGGGTTAATGCTGATGGAGCGCCGCACTGTCGGAGGGTCAGTGCTGAGGGAGTGTCGCACTGTGGACAGTCAGCACTGAGGGAGCGCCGCACTGTCGGAGGGTCAGTGCTGAGGGAGCGCCGAACTGTCGGAGGGTCCAGTGCTGAGCGAGTGCAGCACCCCCGGAGGGTCAGTGCTGAGGGAGTGCCGCACTGTCAGTGGGGCAGCACTGAGGGAGCGTCGCACTGTCAGGGGGGGTCATTACTGAGGGAGCGCCGCACTGTCGGTGTGGGTGGGGTCAGTGCTGAGGGATTCCCGCACTGTCGGAGGGTCAGTACTGAGGGAGGGCCGCACTGTCGGAGGGTCAGTGCTGAGGGAGGGCCGCACTGTCGGAGGGTCAGTGCTGAGGGAGCGCCGCACTGTCGGAGGGTCAGTGCTGAGGGAGTGCCGCACTGTCGGAGGGTTAATGCTGATGGAGCGCCGCACTGTCGGAGGGTCAGTGCTGAGGGAGCGCCGCACTGTCGGAGGGTCAGCGCTGAGGGAGGGCCGCACTGTGGACAGTCAGCACTGAGGGAGCGCCGCACTGTCGGAGGGTCAGTGCTGAGGGAGCGCCGCACTGTTGGAGGGTCAGTGTTAAGGGAGCGCCGCACTGTCGCAGGTCCCGTGGTGAGGGATCGCCGCACTGTCGGAGGATCACTACTGACGCAGTGCTGCACTGTCGGAGGGTCAGCGCTGAGGGAGTGCCGCGCTGTTGGAGGGTCAGTGCTGAGGGAGCGCCGTACTGTCGGAGGGTCAGCGCTGAGGGATTGCAGCACTGTCGGAGGGTCACACTGAGGGAGCGCTGCACTGTTGGAGAGTCAGTACTGAGGGAGTGTCGCACTGTCAGAGGGTCATTGTTGAGGGAGGGCCGCACTGTTGGAGGGTCAGTGCTGAGGGAGTGCAGCACTGTCGGAGGGGCCAGTGCTGAGCGAGTGCAGCACTGCTGGAGGGTCAGTGCTGAGGGAGCGTCACACTGTCGGAGGGTCAGTACCGAGGGAGTGCCGCACTGTTGGAGGGGCAGTGCTGAGGGAGTGCCGCGTTGTCAGAGGGTCAGTACTGAGGGAGCGCAGCACTGTCGGAAGGTCAGTGCCAAGGGAGTGTCACAATGTCGGAGGGTCAGTGCTGAGGGAGTGTCGCACTGTCGGAGGGTCAGTGTTGATGGAGGGCCGCACTGTCGGAAGGTCAGCGCTGAGGGAACGCCGAACTGTCGGAGGGTCCAGTGCTGAGCGAGTGCAGCACCCCCGGAGGGTCAGTGCTGAGGGAGTGCCGCACTGTCAGTGGGGCAGCACTGAGGGAGCGTCGCACTGTCAGGGGGGGGTCATTACTGAGGGAGCGCCGCACTGTCGGTGTGGGTGGGGTCAGTGCTGAGGGATTCCCGCACTGTCGGAGGGTCAGTACTGAGGGAGGGCCGCACTGTCGGAGGGTCAGTGCTGAGGGAGCGCCGCACTGTCGGAGGGTCAGTGCTGAGGGAGTGCCGCACTGTCGGAGGGTTAATGCTGATGGAGCGCCGCACTGTCGGAGGGTCAGTGCTGAGGGAGCGCCGCACTGTCGGAGGGTCAGCGCTGAGGGAGGGCCGCACTGTGGACAGTCAGCACTGAGGGAGCGCCGCACTGTCGGAGGGTCAGTGCTGAGGGAGCGCCGCACTGTTGGAGGGTCAGTGTTAAGGGAGCGCCGCACTGTCGCAGGTCCCGTGGTGAGGGATCGCCGCACTGTCGGAGGATCACTACTGACGCAGTGCTGCACTGTCGGAGGGTCAGCGCTGAGGGAGTGCCGCGCTGTTGGAGGGTCAGTGTTAAGGGAGCGCCGCACTGTCGCAGGTCCCGTGGTGAGGGATCGCCGCACTGTCGGAGGATCACTACTGACGGAGTGCTGCACTGTCGGAGGGTCAGCGCTGAGGGATTGCAGCACTGTCGGAGGGTCACACTGAGGGAGCGCTGCACTGTTGGAGAGTCAGTACTGAGGGAGTGTCGCACTGTCAGAGGGTCATTGTTGAGGGAGGGCCGCACTGTTGGAGGGTCAGTGCTGAGGGAGCGCCGCACTGTCGGAGTTTCAGTGCTGAGGGAGCGCCACATTGTCGGAGGGTCAGTGCTGAGGGAGCGCCGCTCTGTCGGAGGGTCAGTGCTGAGGGATGGCCGCACTGTCAGGGGGGGTCAATACTGAGGGAGCGCCGCACTGTCGGAGGGTCAGTGCTGAGGGATTCCCGCACTGTCGGAGGGTCAGTGCCGAGGGAGCGCCGCACTGTCGGAGGGTCAGTGCTGAGGGAGTGTCGCACTGTCGGAGGGTCAGTGTTGATGGAGGGCCGCACTGTCGGAAGGTCAGCGCTGAGGGAACGCCGAACTGTCGGAGGGTCCAGTGCTGAGCGAGTGCAGCACCCCCGGAGGGTCAGTGCTGAGGGAGTGCCGCACTGTCAGTGGGGCAGCACTGAGGGAGCGTCGCACTGTCAGGGGGGGTCATTACTGAGGGAGCGCCGCACTGTCGGTGTGGGTGGGGTCAGTGCTGAGGGATTCCCGCACTGTCGGAGGGTCAGTACTGAGGGAGGGCCGCACTGTCGGAGGGTCAGTGCTGAGGGAGCGCCGCACTGTCGGAGGGTCAGTGCTGAGGGAGTGCCGCACTGTCGGAGGGTTAATGCTGATGGAGCGCCGCACTGTCGGAGGGTCAGTGCTGAGGGAGCGCCGCACTGTCGGAGGGTCAGCGCTGAGGGAGGGCCGCACTGTGGACAGTCAGCACTGAGGGAGCGCCGCACTGTCGGAGGGTCAGTGCTGAGGGAGCGCCGCACTGTTGGAGGGTCAGTGTTAAGGGAGCGCCGCACTGTCGCAGGTCCCGTGGTGAGGGATCGCCGCACTGTCGGAGGATCACTACTGACGCAGTGCTGCACTGTCGGAGGGTCAGCGCTGAGGGAGTGCCGCGCTGTTGGAGGGTCAGTGCTGAGGGAGCGCCGTACTGTCGGAGGGTCAGCGCTGAGGGATTGCAGCACTGTCGGAGGGTCACACTGAGGGAGCGCTGCACTGTTGGAGAGTCAGTACTGAGGGAGTGTCGCACTGTCAGAGGGTCATTGTTGAGGGAGGGCCGCACTGTTGGAGGGTCAGTGCTGAGGGAGTGCAGCACTGTCGGAGGGGCCAGTGCTGAGCGAGTGCAGCACTGCTGGAGGGTCAGTGCTGAGGGAGCGTCACACTGTCGGAGGGTCAGTACCGAGGGAGTGCCGCACTGTTGGAGGGGCAGTGCTGAGGGAGTGCCGCGTTGTCAGAGGGTCAGTACTGAGGGAGCGCAGCACTGTCGGAAGGTCAGTGCCAAGGGAGTGTCACAATGTCGGAGGGTCAGTGCTGAGGGAGTGTCGCACTGTCGGAGGGTCAGTGTTGATGGAGGGCCGCACTGTCGGAAGGTCAGCGCTGAGGGAACGCCGAACTGTCGGAGGGTCCAGTGCTGAGCGAGTGCAGCACCCCCGGAGGGTCAGTGCTGAGGGAGTGCCGCACTGTCAGTGGGGCAGCACTGAGGGAGCGTCGCACTGTCAGGGGGGGTCATTACTGAGGGAGCGCCGCACTGTCGGTGTGGGTGGGGTCAGTGCTGAGGGATTCCCGCACTGTCGGAGGGTCAGTACTGAGGGAGGGCCGCACTGTCGGAGGGTCAGTGCTGAGGGAGCGCCGCACTGTCGGAGGGTCAGTGCTGAGGGAGTGCCGCACTGTCGGAGGGTTAATGCTGATGGAGCGCCGCACTGTCGGAGGGTCAGTGCTGAGGGAGCGCCGCACTGTCGGAGGGTCAGCGCTGAGGGAGGGCCGCACTGTGGACAGTCAGCACTGAGGGAGCGCCGCACTGTCGGAGGGTCAGTGCTGAGGGAGCGCCGCACTGTTGGAGGGTCAGTGTTAAGGGAGCGCCGCACTGTCGCAGGTCCCGTGGTGAGGGATCGCCGCACTGTCGGAGGATCACTACTGACGCAGTGCTGCACTGTCGGAGGGTCAGCGCTGAGGGAGTGCCGCGCTGTTGGAGGGTCAGTGCTGAGGGAGCGCCGTACTGTCGGAGGGTCAGCGCTGAGGGATTGCAGCACTGTCGGAGGGTCACACTGAGGGAGCGCTGCACTGTTGGAGAGTCAGTACTGAGGGAGTGTCGCACTGTCAGAGGGTCATTGTTGAGGGAGGGCCGCACTGTTGGAGGGTCAGTGCTGAGGGAGTGCAGCACTGTCGGAGGGGCCAGTGCTGAGCGAGTGCAGCACTGCTGGAGGGTCAGTGCTGAGGGAGCGTCACACTGTCGGAGGGTCAGTACCGAGGGAGTGCCGCACTGTTGGAGGGGCAGTGCTGAGGGAGTGCCGCGTTGTCAGAGGGTCAGTACTGAGGGAGCGCAGCACTGTCGGAAGGTCAGTGCCAAGGGAGTGTCACAATGTCGGAGGGTCAGTGCTGAGGGAGAGCCGCAATGTCTGGAGGGGTCATTGCTGAGGTTAGTACTGCACTGTTGGAGGTTCAGTGCTGAGGGAGTGCAGCGCTGTCAGAGGTTCAGTGCCAAGTGAGCGTCGCATTGCCCGAGGCTCAGTGCTGAAGGAGCGCCGCAATGTCAGAGGGTCAGTACTGAGGGAGTGCCGCACTGTCGGAGGGTCAGTGCTGAGGGAGCACTGCACTGTCGGAGGGTCAGTGCTGAGGGAGTGCCGCACTGTCAGAGGTTCAGCGCTGAGGGAGGGCCGCGCTGTCAGAGGGTCAGTTCTGAGGGAGCGCCGCACTGTCGGAGGGTCAGTGCTGAGGGAGCGCTGCGCTGTCGGAGGGTCAGTGCTGAGGGAGGGCCGCACTGTCGGAGGGTCAGTGCTGAGGGAGCGCCGCAATGTCTGGAGGGGTCATTGCTGAGGTTAGTACTGCACTTTTGGAGGGTCAGTGCTGAGGGAGTGCAGCGCTGTCAGAGGGTCAGTGCCAAGGGAGCATCGCATTGCCGGAGGGTCAGTGCAGAGGCAGCGCCGCACTGTCGAAGGGTCAGCGCTGAGGGAATGCTGCACTGTCGGAGTGTCAGCTCTGAGGGAGCGCCGCACTGTCGGAGGGTCAGTGCTGAGGGAGTGCCGCACTGTCGGAGGGTCAGTGCTGAGGGAGTGCCGCACTGTCAGAGGGTCAGCGCTGAGGGAGCGCCTCACTGTCGGAGGGTCAGTGCAGAGGGAGCGCCGCACTGTCGGAGGGTCATTAGTGAGGGAGTGCCGCACTGTCGGAGGCTCAGTGCTGAGTGAGTGCTGCACTGTCAGAGGGTCAGTGCTGAGGGAGTGCCGCACTGTCGGAGGGTCAGTGCTGAGGGATCGCCACACTGTCGGAGGGTCAGTGCTGAGGGCGCGCCACACTGTCGGAGGGTCAGTGCTGAGGGAGCGCCGCTCTGTCAGAGGGTCAGCGCTGAGGGAGCACCGCACTGTCGGGGGGTCAGCGCTGAGGGAACGCCGCACTGTCGGAGGGTCAGTGCTGAGGGAGCGCTGCACTGTCGGAGGGTCAGCGCTGAGGGAACGCCGCACTGTCGGAGGGTCAGTGCTGAGGGAGCGCTGCACTGTCGGAGGGTCAGCGCTGAGGGAACGCCGCACTGTCGGAGGGTCAGCGCTGAGGGAGCGCCGCACTCTCTGGAGTGGTCAGTGCTCCAGCAAGCGTCCATTCCGTAATCGGGAGTTAAAAAGGGGGTGTGGCGTTTGGGAATCACTCCTCCTCCCGCTGAGCTGCTGCTGATCAGAGCTGCTCACAACCCGAAGGCTGGAATAGCAGAAGCAGCCGGAGCTGTTTGTCACAGGTTAGCTGCTTTGGAGGTGCCGAGCCGCTGAGCCGGTGAAAATACGCTCGGCTGTGAAGTGGACACGTTCTGTGACAAATATCACGCCCATTCCGAAAGTTGACCTTAACCCCGCACATCCCCCAGCCCCACCCGACCGGGCCTCGGTGTTCCACTCTGTGGGCCTCACGGCCGAGTCTATTTCGAGACGGCGCTTGGCTCGGAGGAGGCCTGCGAGTAGGCCCATCAGACCCCGGCGCCCAGCTCCTGCTGCACTCCCCCTTACCCACGCCTGCCAGCGCCGGTCCTTCACTGATGTCTGTCCAGCTGGACTGCCCCCCCCCACCATTTCCCCCCCTCACCCCACCCAGTTCCAAAGCCAGTAGCGGTGTCCCAGCTGGGATTCCTCCCTGATGGACAGTGCTGGCTGCCGCTCCTCGCTGACCACTGGAGACCGGAGAGGCCCTGACACTGGCCTGGGTGCTGGGGTGACTGAGATTTCCCTAGATTCAAACATTGCGAGATGTTTCTCTCTCCCTCTGTGTTTTCTCTCTCGTTCTCCATCTTTACTTCTTTCTCTCTATCTCTTTTTCTCTCTCTCTCTCTCTCCCTTTCATCTCACTCTATCTGTTTTCTCTCTTTATCTCTATCCCTTTGTCTCTCTCTTCCTCACTCTCTCTATTGCTCTCTGACTCTTCCTGTCTCTCTCTTCCTCTCTCTCGCACTCACTCTATCTCTGTCTGTCTCTCGCTTTCTCTCATTCTCTCTCCCTTTCTCTCCCTCTCTCTCGCCCATTCTCCCTCTCTCTCTCCCATTCTCTCTCTCTCACTCTGTTTCTCTCTCACTCTGTCTCTCTCTCATTCTCTCCGTCCCTCAGTCGCTCTCCGTCCCTCAATCACTCTCCGTCCCTCAATCAGTCTCCGTCCCTCAATCAGTCTCCGTCCCTCAATCACTCTCCGTCCCTCAGTCACTCTGTCCCTCAGTCTCTCTCTGTCCCTCAGTCTCTCTCCGTCCCTCAGTCTCTCTCCGTCCCTAAGTCTCTCTCCATCCCTCAGTCTCTCTCCGCCCCTCAATCACTCTCCGTCCCTTAGTCTCTCTCCGTCCCTCAGTCTCTCTCCGTCCCTCAGTCTCTCTCCGTCCCTCAATCACTCTCTGTCCCTCAGTCACTCTGTCCCTCAGTCTCTCTCCGCCTCTCAGTCTCTCTCCGCCCCTCAGTCACTCTCCGCCTCTCAGTCTCTCAATGGGAGCTGGAAGATCCCATTGCGAGCCTCAGTGACCACACTTGCAGCAAGTGTTGGTTGCTGGAGGAACTCTGGCTCAGGATTGGTGAGATCCAGACGCTGCGGCACATCCGGTAGGGGGAGAGATACCTGGACGCTTTGTTTCAGGAGGCGGTCACACCCGGTAGATTAAGTCCTCAAATTCAGTCAGTGGTCAGGGTCAGCAGGGTGTGACTGCAAGTGAGGCTGGTAGAGGGATCCTGTGTTCAGGAACAGAGGAGCCGCATCTCTTGACCTTGTCTAACAGGTACGAGGTACTTGCTCCCTGTGTGGATGAGGAACAGGGGCTGTAGGGAGGATGAGCCAGCTGACCACGGCACCGTGGAACAGGAGGCCATTCAAGAGGGGGGAGTAAAAAGACAAGTGGTAGTTGTAGAGGATTCTATAATTAAGAGAATTGATACCTTCCTTTGTGAGCAGGAACAAGAGTCCCACATGGTATGTTGCCTGCCCGGTGCCAAGGTGAGGGACATCTCTGACTGGCTTGAAAGGATTTTGGAGAGGGAGGGGGAGGATCCAGTTGTTGTGGTCCACGTCGGGACAAATAACATAGGTAAGACTAGGAAAGAGGACCTGTTTGGGGATTATCAGGAACTAGGAACTAAATTAACGAACAGGTCCTCAAGGGTTATGATCTCTGGGTTACTACCCGAGCCACGTGCAAATCGGCATAGGGACACAAGAATAAGGGAAGTAAACACGTGGCTGAAGGAGTGGTGTGGGAAAGAGGGGTTCCATTTCGTGGGGCACTGGCATCAGTATTGGAACAGGAGGGATCTGTACTGTTGGGACAGTCTCCACCTGAACCGATCTGGGACCAATGTTCTAGCGAAAAGGGTAAATAGGGTGGTCAACAGGACTTTAAATTAAAAAATGGGGTGGGGGAGAGGGAAGGGTAAAACTCCAAGAAGTATGACTAATGGGAAACAAAGCAGCAGGTTAGCATGTGGGGGGTGGATTCAACTTCATGGAAAATAATGAAAAAACTGAAAAGGAAGGAGAGCCCAAGAGAAGCTATTAAAGTCTCCAAAACACAAAATAGGACAGAGTGTTTGGAAAGGGCTAGGAATCTAACTTCAAGTACATCAGATAAAGGGACGACAATGAGAAAGGGGATGGGAAATACAGGACTGAAGGTGTTGTATCTGAATGCACGCAGTATATGAAATAAGGTAAATGAGCTTGTGGCGCAGATTGAAATTGGCAGGTATGATGTGGTGGGCATCACAGAGACATGGCTGCAAGGGGATCAGGACTGGGAGCTAAATATCCAAGGATGTACATCCTATCGAAAAGATAGGCAGGTTGGCAGAGGGGGTGGGGTTGCTTTGTTAGTAAGAAATGAAATTGAATCGATAGCAAGAAATGACGTAGGGTCAGATGATGTAGAATCTGTGTGGGTAGAGTTGAGGAACCGCAAAGGTTTAAAAAAAACCATAATGGGAGTTATGTACAGGCCTCCGAACAGTAGTCAGGATGTGGGGCACAAGATCCACCAGGAGATAGAAAAGGCGTGTAAGAAAGGCAAGGTCACAGTGATCATGGGGCATTTCAATATGCAGGTAGACTGGGAAAATCAGGTTGGTAGTGGATCCCAAGAAGAGGAATTTGTGGAATGTCTACGAGATGGCTTTTTGGAACAGCTTGTGGTGGAGCCCACTAGGGAACAGGCAATTCTAGATTTAGTGATGTGTAATGGGGCAGATTTGATAAGGGAGCTTAAGGTGAAGGAACCCTCAGGAGGAAGTGACCATAATATGATAGAATTTACCCTGCAATTTGAGAGGAAAAAGCTGGAATCAGATGTAACGCTATTACAGTTCAATAAAGGCAACTACAGAGGCATGAGGGAGGAGCTGGCCAGAATTGACTGGGAGATGAGCCTAGCAGGAAAGACAGTGGAACAGCAATGGCAGGAGTTTCTGGGAGTAACTTGGGAGACACAGCAAAAATTCATCCGGAGGAAGAAGAAGCATACTAAAGGGAGGACGAGGCAACCATGGCTGACAAGGGAAGGCAGGGACAGCATAAAAGCTAAAGAGAAAGCATACAATGCGGTGAAGAGCAGTGGGAGACCAGGGGATTGGGAAGCCTACAAAGACCAACAGAGGACAACTAAAAAAGAAATAAGGAGGGGGAAGATGAAATAGGATTGAACGGCAGAGCTGACTCGATGGGCAGAATGGCCTCATTTCTGCTCCTATGTCTTAGGGTCTCTCAGTCTCTGTCTCTCAGTCTCTTTCTCTCAGTCTCTCTCCGTCTCTCAGGCTCGGTCTCTCAGGCTCGATCTCTCAGTCTCCGTCTCTCAGTCTCCGTCTCTCAGTCACCGTCTCTCATTCTCCGTCTCTCAGTCTCCTTCTCTCAGTCTTTCTCTGTCTCTCATTCTATCTCCATCTCTCAGTCTCCGTCTCTCAGTCTCCCTCTCTCTGTCTCTCTCCTTCTCTCAGTCTCTGTCTCTCTCCGTCTCTCCGTCTCACAGTCTCCGTCTCTCAGTCTCCGTCTCTCAGTCTCCATCTCTCGGTCTCCGTCTCTCGGTCTCTCGGTCCCTCGGTCCCTCTCCGTCTCCCAGTCTCTGTCTCTCAGTCTCCGTCTCTCAGTCTCCGTCTCTCAGTCTTTCTCTGTCTCTCAGTCTATCTCCATCTCTCAGTCTCCGTCTCTCAGTCCACGTCTCTCAGTTTCTCTCCATGTCTCAGTCTCAGTCTCTCAGTCTCTCTCCGTCTCTCAGTCTCTCTCTCCATATCTTAGTCTCTGTATATCAGTTTCTCTCCGTCTCTCAGTCTCCGTCTCTCAGTCTCTCTCAGTCTCTCTCCGTCTCTCATTCACTTTCCTCAGTATCTCTCTGTCTCTCAGTCTCTCTCTATCTCTCAGTCTCTCTCCGTCTCTCGGTCTCCGTCTCTCGGTCTCCGTCTCTCGGTCTCCGTCTCTCGGTCTCCGTATCTCGGTCTCCGTATCTCGGTCTCCATCTCTCAGTCTCTCAGTCTCCGTCTCTCAGTCTCTCTCCGTCTCAGTCTCCGTCTCTCTGTCTCTCTCCGTCTCTCGGTCTCTCTCCGTTCCTTGGTTCTTCTTCGTCTCTCAGTCTCTCTCCGTCTCTCGGTCTCTCTCCGTTTCTTGGTTCTTCTTCATCTCTCAGTCTCTCTCCGTCTCTCAGTCTCGGTCTCTGTCTCGGTCTCTGTCTCGGTCTCTGTCTCTGTCGGTCTCTGTCGGTCTCTGTCGGTCTCTGTCGGTCTCTGTCGGTCTCTGTCGGTCTCTGTCGGTCTCTCTCGGTCTCTCTCGGTCTCTCTCGGTCTCTTTCCGTCTCTCGGTTCTTCTCCGTCTCTCAGTCTCTCTCTGTCTCTCAGTCTCTCTCCGACTCTGTCTCCGTCCCTGATACTCCGTCTCTCAGTCTCCGTCTCTCAGTCTCCGTCTCTCAGTCTCTCTCCATCTCTCAGTCTCCGTCGCTCAGTCTCCGTCGAGCAGTCTCCGTCACTCAGTCTCCGTCGCTCAGCCTCCGTCGCTCAGTCTCCGTCTCTCAGTCTCCGTCTCTCAGTCTCCGTCTCCCAGTCTCTGTCTCCCAGTCTTTCTCTGTCTCTCAGTCTCTCTCCATCTCTCAATCTCCGTGTCTCTCATTCTCCGACCCTCAGTCTCCGTCTCTCGGTCCCTCTACATCTCTCAGTCACTCAGTCTCCATCTCTCAGTCTCTTTCCATCTCTCAGACTCCGTCCCTCAGTCTCCGTCTCTCAGTCCACGTCTCTCGGTCTCTCTCCGTCTCTCGGTCTCTGTCTATCAGTTTCTCTCCGTCTCCCACCGTCTCTCAGTCTCCGTCTCTCAGTCTCTGTCTCTCAGTCTCCGTCTCTCAGTCTCCGTCTCTCAGTCTCCGTCTCTCAGTATCAGTCTCCGTCACTCAGTTTCCATCTCTCAGTCTTTCTCCGTCACTCAGTCTTTCTCCGTCACTCAGTCTCCATCTCACATTTCTCTCCGTCTCTCAATTCCCTCCGTCTCTCAGTACTCTCCGTCTCTCAGTTCTCTCCGTCTCTCTGTCTCTGTCTGTCTCTCAGTCTCTGTCTGTCTCTCAGTCTCTGTCCGTTTCTCAGTCTCTGTCCGTCTCTCAGTCTCTGTCCGTCTCTCAGTCTCTGTCCGTCTCTCAGTCTCTGTCCGTCTCTCAGTCTCTGTCCGTCTCTCAGTCTCTGTCCGTCTCAGTCTCTGTCCGTCTCTCAGTCTGTCTCCGTCTCTCAGTCTCCATCTCTCAGTTTCTCTCCGTCTCCCACCGTCTCTCAGTCTCCGTCTCTCAGTCTCCGTCTCTCAGTCTCCGTCTCTCAGTTCTCTCCGTCTCACAGTTCTCTCCGTCCCACAGTTCTCTCAGTCTCTCAGTACTCTCCGTCTCTTAGTTCTCTCCGTCTCTCAGTTCTCTCCGTCTCTCAGTCTCTGTCCGTCTCTCAGTCTCTGTCCATCTCTCAGTCTCTGTCCGTCTCTCAGTCTCTGTCCATCTCTCAGTCAATGTCCGTCTCTCAGTCTCTCTCCGTCTCTCAGTCTCCGTCTCTCAGTCTCCATCTCTCAGTCTCCGTCTCTCAGACTCCGTCTCTCAGTCTCCGTCTCTCAGTCTCCAACTCTCAGACTCCATTTCTCAGACTCCGTCTCTCAGATGCCGTCTCTCAGACACCGTCTCTCAGTCACTCTCCATCACTCAGACGCTGTCTCTCAGTCCACGTCTCTCAGTCTCTCTCTGTCTCTCTCTGTCTCTCCGTCTCTCTCCGTCACTCTCCTCAGTATCTCTCCGTCTCTCAGTCTCCGTCTCTCAGTCTCCATCTCTCAGTCTCCGTCTCTCAGTCTCTCGCCGTCTCTCAGTCTCTCGCCGTCTCTGTCTCTCACCATCTCTCAGTCTCTCTCCGTCTCTCAGTCTCTCTCCGTCTCTCCGTCTCTCTCCGTCTCTCCGTCTCTCTCCGTCTCTCCGTCTCTCAGAGTCCGTCTCTCAGAGTCCGTCTCTCAGAGTCCGTCTCTCAGAGTCCGTCTCTCAGAGTCCGTCTCTCAGAGTCCATCTCTCAGTCTCCGTCTCTCAGTCTCTCAGTCTCCGTCTCTCAGTCTCCGTCTCTCCATCTCCAAGTCTCTCAGTCTCCGTCTCTCAGTCTCCATCTCTCAGTCTCCGTCTCTCAGTCTCCGTCTCTCAGTCTCCGTCTCTCAGTCTCCGTATCTCAGTCTCCGTATCTCAGTCTCCATCTCTCAGTCTCTGTCTCTCAGTCTCTGTCTCTCAGTCTCCGTCTCTCAGTCTCAGTCTCCGTCTCTCAGTGTTTCTCCGTCACTCAGTCTCCGTCTCTCAGTCTTTCTCCGTCACTCAGTCTCCGTCTCACATTTCTCTCTGTCTCTCAATTCTCTCTGTCTCTCAGTACTCTCCGTCTATCAGTTCTCTCTGTCTCTCTGTCTCTGTCCGTCTCTCTGTCTCTGTCCGTCTCTCTGTCTCTGTCCGTCTCTCTGTCTCTGTCCGTCTCTCAGTCTCTGTCCGTTTCTCAGTCTCTGTCCGTCTCTCAGTCGCCGTCTCTCAGTCTCCGTCTCTCAGTCTCCGTCTCTCAGTCTCTCTCCGTCTCTCAGTCTTTCTCCGTGTCTCAGTGTCTATCAGTTTCCCACCGTCTCTCCGTCTCCGTCTCTCCGTCTGTCGGTCTCCTTTTCTCAGTGTCCGTCTCTCAGTCTTCGTCTCTCAGTTCTCTCCGTCTCACAGTTCTCTGCATCCCACAGTTCTCTCCGTCTCTCAATTCTCTCCATCTCTCAATTCTCTCAGTCTCTCAGTACTCTCCGTCTCTTAGTTCTCTCCATCTCTTAGTTCTCTCCGTCTCTCAGTTCTCTCCGTCTCTCAGTCTCTCTCCGTGTCTCAGTCTCTGTCTGTCTCTCAGTCAATGGCCGTCTCTCAGTCTCTCTCATTCTCTCTCTGTCTCTCATTCTCTCTCTGTCTCTCAGTCTCTCTCTCTGTCTCTCAGTTTCTCTCTGTCTCTCAGTCTCTCTCTGTCTCTCAGTCTATCTCTGTCTCTCAGACTCAGTCTCTCAGATTCGGTCTCTCAGTCTGCATCTATCAGTCTCCGTCTCTCAGTCTCCATCTCTCTGTCTCTCAGTCTCTGTCTCTTAGTCTCTCGCTGTCTCTCAGTCTCTGTCTCTCAGTCTCCGTCTCTCAGTCTCCGTCTCTCAGTCTCCGTCTCTCAGTCTCCGTCTCCGTCTCTCAGTCTCCGTCTCTCTGTCTCCCTCTCTCAGTTTCCGTCTCTCGGTCTCTTCCCCCTTTCTCGGTCTCTCTCCATCTCTCGGTCTCTCTCCCACCCTCGGTCGCTCTCCGTCTCTCCGTCTCTCTGTCTCTCCATCTCTCTGTCTCTCTGTCTCTCAGTCTCTCTCCATCTCTCAGGCTCTCTCCGTCTCTCAGTCTCCGTCTCTCCGTCTCTCAGTCTCCGTCTCTCCGTCTCCATCAGTCAGTCTCCGTCTCTCAGTCTCCATCTCTCAGACTCCATCTCTCAGTCTCCGTCACTCAGTCTCTGTCACTCAGTCTCCATCACTCAGACTCCATCTCTCAGACTCCGTCACTCAGACTCCGTCACTCAGACTCCGTCTCTCAGACTCCGTCTCTCAGACTCCGTCTCTCAGACTCCGTCTCTCAGTCAGTCTCCGTCACTCAGACTCCGCCCCTCAGACAACGTCTCTCAGTCTCCATCTCTCAGTCTCTCTCCATCTCAGTCTCCGTCTCTCAGTCTCTCTCCGTCTCTCAGTCACTCTCCTCAGTATCTCTCCGTCTCTCAGTCTCCGTCTCTCAGTCTCCGTCTCTCAGTCTCCGTCTCTCAGTCTCCGTCTCTCAGTCTCCGTCTCTCAGTCTCCGTCTCTCAGTCTCTCAATCTCTCGCCGTCTCGCAGTCTCTCAACGTCTCTTAGTCTCTCGCCGTCTCTCAGTCTCGGTCTCTCAGTCTCGGTCTCTCAGTCACATTCTCTCAGTCTCCGTCTCTCCGTCTCCATCACTCAGTCTCCGTCTCTCAGTCTCCATCTCTCAGACTCCATCTCTCAGTCTCCGTCACTCAGTCTCCGTCACCCAGTCTCCGTCACTCACTCTCCGTCTCTCAGACTCCGTCTCTCAGACTCCGTCTCTCAGTCAGTCTCCTTCACTCAGACTCCGTCCCTCAGACAACGTCTCTCAGTCTCCGTCTCTCAGTCTCTCTCCATCTCAGTCTCCGTCTCTCAGTCTCTCTCCATCTCTCAGACACTCTCCTCAGTATCTCTCCGTCTCTCAGTCTCCTTCTCTCAGTCTCCGTCTCTCAGTCTCTCAATCTCTCGCCGTCTCGCAGTCTCTCAACGTCTCTTAGTCTCTCGCCGTCTCTCAGTCTCGGTCTCTCAGTCTCGGTCTCTCAGTCACATTCTCTCAGTCTCCGTCTCTCAGTCTCCATCTCTCACTCTCCGTCTCTCAGTCTCCGTCTCTCAGAATCCGTCTCTCAGAGTCCATCTCTCAGTCTCCGTCTCTCAGAGTCCATCTCTCAGTCTCCGTTTTTCAGTCTCCGTCTCTCAGTCTCTCTCAGACTCCGTCTCTCAGTCTCTGTCTCTCAGTCTCTGTCTCTCAGTCTCTGTCTCTCAGTCTCCGTCTTTCAGTCTCCGTCTCTCAGTCTCTCTCCATCTCTCCGTGTCTGTCTCTCACTCTCCGTCTCTCAGTCTCCGTCTCTCCGTCTCTCAATCTACGTCTCTCCGTCTCTGTCTCTCAGTCTCCGTCTCTCAGTCTCGGTCTCTCAATCTCTCTCCGTCTCTCAGTCTCTCTCCGTGTCTCAGTCTCTGTCTATCAGTTTCTCTCCATCTCCCACCATCTCTCCATCTCTGTCTCTCCGTCTCCGTCTCCGTCTCTCAGTGTCCGTCTCTCAGTCTCCATCTCTCAGTCTCCGTCTCTCAGTCTCCGTCTCTCAGTTAACTCCATCTCACAGTTCTCTCCGTCCCACTGTTCTCTCCGTCTCTCAATTCTCTCCGTCTCTCAGTACTCTCTGTCTCTTAGTTCTCTCCGTCTCTCAGTTCTCTCCCTCTCTCAGACTCTCTCCATGTCTCAGTCTCTGTCCGTCTCTCAGTCAATGTCCGTCTCTCAGTCTCTCTCCATCTCTCAGTCTCTCTCCGTCTCTCAGTCTCTCTCTGTCTCTCAGTCTCTCTCTGTATCTCAGTCTCTCTCCATCTCTCAGACTCGGTCTCTCAGACTCGGTCTCTCAGTCTCCATCTCTCAGTCTCCATCTCTCAGTCTCCATCTCTCAGTCTCTGTCTCTCAGTCTCTCACTGTCTCTCAGTCTCTGTCTCTTAATCTCTCACTGTCTCTCAGTCTCCGTCTCTCAGTCTCCGTCTCTCAGTCTCCGTCTCTCAGTCTCTCACTGTCTCTCAGTCTCTGTCTCTCCGTCTATCGCTGTCTCTCAGTCTCCGTCTCTCAGTCTCCGTCTCTCAGTCTCCGTCTCTCAGTCTCCGTCTCTCAGTTTCCGTCTCTCGGTCTCTTCCCCCTTTCTCGGTCTCTCTCCCTCTCTCGGTCTCTCTCCCACTCTCGGTCGCTCTCCGTCTCTCCGTCTCTCCGTCTCTCCGTCTCTCCTTCTCTCTGTCTCTCTGTCTCTCAGACTCTCTCCATCTCTCAGGCTCTCTCTGTCTCTCAGTCTCCGTCTCTCCATCTCTCAGTCTCCATCTCTCAGTCTCCGTCTCTCAGTCTCCGTCTCTCAGTCTCCGTCTCTCAGTCTCCGTCTCTCAGTCTCTGTCCGTCTCTCAGTATCTGTCCGTCTCTCAGTCTCTGTCCGTCTCTCAGTCTCTGTCCGTCTCTCAGTCTCTCTCTGTCTCTCAGTCTCTCTCCATCTCTCTGTCTCTCTCCATCTCTCTGTCTCCGTCTCTCAGTCTCGGTCTCTCAGTCTCTCTCCATCTCTCGGTCTCTCTCCGTGTCTCAGTCTCTGTCTATCAGTTTCTCTCCGTCTCCCACCGTGTCTCAGTCTCCGTCTCTCAGTCTCCGTCTCTCAGTCTCCGTCTCTCAGTCTCCCTCTCTCAGTTTCCGTCGCTCAGTCTCCGTCTCTCAGTTTCCGTCTCTCAGTCTCTCGCTGTCTCTCAGTCTCCGATTCTCAGTCTCCGTCTCTCATTTCTCTCCGTCTCTCAGTTCTCTCCGTCCCACAGTTCTCTCCTTCTCTCAATTCTCTCTGTCTCCTTGTACTCTCCGTCTCTTAGTTCTCTCCGTCTCTCAGTTCTCTCCGTCTCTCAGTTCTCTCGGTCTCTCAGTTCTCTCCGTCTCTCAGTTCTCTCCGTCTCTAAGTCTCTGTCCGTCTCTCAGTCTCTGTCCGTGTCTCAGTCTCTGTCCGTGTCTCAGTCTCTGTCCGTGTCTCAGTCTCTGTCCGTGTCTCAGTCTCTGTCCGTCTCTCAGTCTCTGTCCGTCTCTCAGTCTCTGTCCGTCTCCCAGTCTCTGTCCGTCTCTCAGTCTCTCTCCATCTCTCAGTCTCGGTCTCTCAGTCTCGGTCTCTCAGTCTCGGTCTCTCAGTCTCGGTCTCTCAGTCTCTCTCCGTCTCTCAGTTTCTCTGTCTCTGTGTCTCTCAGTCTCTCTCCGTCTCTCAGGCTCTTTCCGTCTCTCACTCTCCGTCTCTCACTCTCCGTCTCTCACTCTCCGTCTCTCAGTCTCCGTCTCTCAGTCTCCGTCTCTCAGTCTACGTCTCTCCGTCTCTGTCTTTCAGTCTCCTTCTCTCAGTCTCCGTTTGTCCGCCTCTCAGTCTTCGTCTCTCCGTCTCTCAGCCTACGTCTCTCCGTGTCTGTCTCTCAGTCTCCGTCTCTCAGTCTCCGTCTCTCAGTCTCTGTCTCTCAGTCTCCGTCTCCCAGTCTCGGTCTCCCAGTCTTTCTCTGTCTCTCAGTTTCTCTCCATCTCTCAGTCTCCGTGTCTCAGTCTCTCTCCGTCTCTCAGTCCCTCCCCGTCTCTCATTCTCCGACTCTCAGTCTCCGTCTCTCGGTCCCTCTCAGTCTCTCGGTCTCTCAGTCTCCGTCTCTCAGTCTCTTTCCATCTCTCAGTCTCCGTCTCTCAGTCTCCGTCTCTCAGTCTCCATCTCTCAGTCTCCGTCTCTCAGTCTCCGTCTCTCAGTCTCCGTCTCACAGTCTCCCTCTCTCAGTCTCCCTCTCTCAGTCTCAGTCTCTCAGTCTCAGTCTCCGTCACGCTGTCTCCGTCTCTCAGTCTTTCTCCGTCACTCAGTCTCCGTCTCACTTTTCTCTCCATCTCTCAATTGTCTCCGTCTCTCAATTCTCTCCGTCTCTCAGTACTCTCCGTCTCTCAGTCTCTGTTTGTCTCTCAGTCTCTGTCCGTCTCTCAGTCTCTGTCCGTCTCTCAGTCTCTGTCCGTCTCTCAGTCTCTCTCCGTCTCTCAGTCTCGGTCTCTCAGTCTCGGTCTCTCAGTCTCTCTCCGTCTCTCTGTCTCTCTGTCTCTCTGTCTCTCTGTCTCTCTGTCTCTGTGTCTCTCAGTCTCTCTCCGTCTCTCAGTCTCTCTCCGTCTCTCAGGCTCTCTCCGTCTCTCACTCTCCGTCTCTCACTCTCCATCTCTCACTCTCCGTCTCTCAGTCTCCGTCTCTCAGTCTCCGTCTCTCCGAATCTGTCTTTCAGTCTCCGTCTCTCAGTCTCCCTTTGTCCCCCTCTCAGTCTACGTCTCTCCGTCTCTCAGCCTACGTCTCTCCGTGTCTGTCTCTCACTCTCCGCCTCTCAGTCTCCGTCTCTCCGTCTCTCAATCTACGTCTCTCCGTCTCTGTCTCTCAGTCTCCGTCTCTCAGTCTCCGTCTCTCAGTCTCCGTCTCTCAGTCTCCGTCTCTCAGTCTCGGTCTCTCAATCTCTCTCCATCTCTCAGTCTCTCTCCGTGTCTCAGTCTCTGTCTATCAGTTTCTCTCCATCTCCCACCATCTCTCCATCTCTGTCTCTCCGTCTCCGTCTCCGTCTCTCAGTGTCCGTCTCTCAGTCTCCGTCTCTCAGTCTCCGTCTCTCAGTTAACTCCATCTCACAGTTCTCTCCGTCCCACTGTTCTCTCCGTCTCTCAATTCTCTCCGTCTCTCAGTACTCTCTGTCTCTTAGTTCTCTCCGTCTCTCAGTTCTCTCCCTCTCTCAGACTCTCTCCATGTCTCAGTCTCTGTCCGTCTCTCAGTCAATGTCCGTCTCTCAGTCTCTCTCCATCTCTCAGTCTCTCTCCGTCTCTCAGTCTCTCTCCGTCTCTCAGTCTCTCTCTGTCTCTCAGTCTCTCTCTGTATCTCAGTCTCTCTCCATCTCTCAGACTCGGTCTCTCAGACTCGGTCTCTCAGTCTCCGTCTCTCAGTCTCCATCTCTCAGTCTCCATCTCTCAGTCTCCGTCTCTCAGTCTCTCTCTGTCTCTCAGTCTCTGTCTCTTAATCTCTCACTGTCTCTCAGTCTCCGTCTCTCAGTCTCCGTCTCTCAGTCTCCGTCTCTCAGTCTCCGTCTCTCAGTCTCCGTCTCTCAGTTTCCGTCTCTCGGTCTCTTCCCCCTTTCTCGGTCTCTCTTCCTCTCTCGGTCTCTCTCCCACTCTCGGTCGCTCTCCGTCTCTCCATCTCTCCGTCTCTCCTTCTCTCTGTCTCTGTCTCTCAGTCTCTCTCCGTCTCTCAGTCTCTCTCTGTCTCTCAGTCTCTCTCTGTATCTCAGTCTCTCTCCATCTCTCAGACTCGGTCTCTCAGACTCGGTCTCTCAGTCTCCATCTCTCAGTCTCCATCTCTCAGTCTCCGTCTCTCAGTCTCCGTCTCTCAGTCTCTCACTGTCTCTCAGTCTCTGTCTCTTAATCTCTCGCTGTCTCTCAGTCTCCGTCTCTCAGTCTCCGTCTCTCAGTCTCCGTCTCTCAGTCTCCGTCTCTCAGTCTCCGTCTCTCAGTTTCCGTCTCTCGGTCTCTTCCCCCTTTCTCGGTCTCTCTCCCTCTCTCGGTCTCTCTCCCACTCTCGGTCGCTCTCCGTCTCTCCGTCTCTCCGTCTCTCCGTCTCTCCGTCTCTCCTTCTCTCTGTCTCTCTGTCTCTCAGAATCTCTCCATCTCTCAGGCTCTCTCTGTCTCTCAGTCTCCGTCTCTCCATCTCTCAGTCTCCATCTCTCAGTCTCCGTCTCTCAGTCTCCGTCTCTCAGTCTCCGTCTCTCAGTCTCCGTCTCTCAGTCTCTGTCCGTCTCTCAGTCTCTGTCCGTCTCTCAGTCTCTGTCCATCTCTCAGTCTCTGTCCGTCTCTCAGTCTCTCTCTGTCTCTCAGTCTCTCTCCATCTCTCGGTCTCTCTCCGTGTCTCAGTCTCTGTCTATCAGTTTCTCTCCGTCTCCCACCGTGTCTCAGTCTCCGTCTCTCAGTCTCCGTCTCTCAGTCTCCGTCTCTCAGTCTCCCTCTCTCAGTCTCCGTCTCTCAGTCTCCGTCTCTCAGTTTCCGTCTCTCAGTCTCTCGCTGTCTCTCAGTCTCCGATTCTCAGTCTCCGTCTCTCATTTCTCTCCGTCACTCAGTTCTCTCCGTCCCACAGTTCTCTCCTTCTCTCAATTCTCTCTGTCTCCTTGTACTCTCCGTCTCTTAGTTCTCTCCGTCTCTCAGTTCTCTCCGTCTCTCAGTTCTCTCCATCTCTCAGTTCTCTCCGTCTCTCAGTTCTCTCCGTCTCTAAGTCTCTGTCCGTCTCTCAGTCTCTGTCCGTGTCTCAGTCTCTGTCCGTGTCTCAGTCTCTGTCCGTCTCTCAGTCTCTGTCCGTCTCTCAGTCTCTGTCCGTCTCTCAGTCTCTGTCCGTCTCTCAGTCTCTGTCCGTCTCTCAGTCTCTGTCCGTCTCTCAATCTCTGTCCGTCTCTCAGTCTCTCTCCATCTCTCAGTCTCGGTCTCTCAGTCTCGGTCTCTCAGTCTCGGTCTCTCAGTCTCTCTCCGTCTCTCTGTCTCTCTGTCTCTGTGTCTCTCAGTCTCTCTCCGTCTCTCAGGCTCTCTCCGTCTCTCAGGCTCTCTCCGTCTCTCACTCTCCGTCTCTCACTCTCCGTCTCTCACTCTCCGTCTCTCAGTCTCCGTCTCTCAGTCTACGTCTCTCCGTCACTGTCTTTCAGTCTCCTTCTCTCAGTCTCCGTTTGTCCGCCTCTCAGTCTTCGTCTCTCCGTCTCTCAGCCTACGTCTCTCCGTGTCTGTCTCTCACTCTCCGTCTCTCAGTCTCCGTCTCTCCGTCTCTCAATCTACGTCTCTCCGTCTCTGTCTCTCAGTCTCCGTCTCTCAGTCGACATCTCTCAGTCTCCGTCTCTCAGTCTCCGTCTCTCAGTCTCGGTCTCTCAATCTCTCTCCGTCTCTCAGTCTCTCTCCGTGTCTCAGTCTCTGTCTATCAGTTTCTCTCCATCTCCCACCATCTCTCCATCTCTGTCTCTCCGTCTCCGTCTCCGTCTCTCAGTGTCCGTCTCTCAGTCTCCGTCTCTCAGTCTCCGTCTCTCAGTTAACTCCATCTCACAGTTCTCTCCGTCCCACTGTTCTCTCCGTCTCTCAATTCTCTCCGTCTCTCAGTACTCTCTGTCTCTTAGTTCTCTCCGTCTCTCAGTTCTCTCCCTCTCTCAGACTCTCTCCATGTCTCAGTCTCTGTCCGTCTCTCAGTCAATGTCCGTCTCTCAGTCTCTCTCCATCTCTCAGTCTCTCTCCGTCTCTCAGTCTCTCTCCGTCTCTCAGTCTCTCTCTGTCTCTCAGTCTCTCTCTGTATCTCAGTCTCTCTCCATCTCTCAGACTCGGTCTCTCAGACTCGGTCTCTCAGTCTCCATCTCTCAGTCTCCATCTCTCAGTCTCCATCTCTCAGTCTCCGTCTCTCAGTCTCTCACTGTCTCTCAGTCTCTGTCTCTTAATCTCTCACTGTCTCTCAGTCTCCGTCTCTCAGTCTCCGTCTCTCAGTCTCCGTCTCTCAGTCTCCGTCTCTCAGTTTCCGTCTCTCGGTCTCTTCCCCCTTTCTCGGTCTCTCTGCCTTTCTCGGTCTCTCTCCCACTCTCGGTCGCTTTTCGTCTCTCCATCTCTCCGTCTCTCCATCTCTCCGTCTCTCCTTCTCTCTGTCTCTCTGTCTCTCAGTCTCTCTCCGTCTCTCAGTCTCTCTCTGTCTCTCAGTCTCTCTCTGTATCTCAGTCTCTCTCCATCTCTCAGACTCGGTCTCTCAGACTCGGTCTCTCAGTCTCCATCTCTCAGTCTCCATCTCTCAGTCTCCGTCTCTCAGTCTCCGTCTCTCAGTCTCTCACTGTCTCTCAGTCTCTGTCTCTCAGTCTCTCGCTGTCTCTCATTCTCCGTCTCTCAGTCTCCGTCTCTCAGTCTCCGTCTCTCAGTCTCTCGCTGTCTCTCAGTCTCCGTCTCTCAGTTTCCGTCTCTCGGTCTCTTCCCCCTTTCTCGGTCTCTCTCCCTCTCTCGGTCTCTCTCCCACTCTCGGTCGCTCTCCGTCTCTCCGTCTCTCCGTCTCTCCGTCTCTCCTTCTCTCTGTCTCTCTGTCTCTCAGAATCTCTCCATCTCTCAGGCTCTCTCTGTCTCTCAGTCTCCGTCTCTCCATCTCTCAGTCTCCGTCTCTCAGTCTCCGTCTCTCAGTCTCCGTCTCTCAGTCTCCGTCTCTCAGTCTCTGTCCGTCTCTCAGTCTCTGTCCGTCTCTCAGTCTCTGTCCATCTCTCAGTCTCTGTCCGTCTCTCAGTCTCTCTCTGTCTCTCAGTCTCTCTCCATCTCTCGGTCTCTCTCCGTGTCTCAGTCTCTGTCTATCAGTTTCTCTCCGTCTCCCACCGTGTCTCAGTCTCCGTCTCTCAGTCTCCGTCTCTCAGTCTCCGTCTCTCAGTCTCCGTCTCTCAGTCTCCATTGCTCAGTCTCCGTCTCTCAGTTTCCGTCTCTCAGTCTCTCGCTGTCTCTCAGTCTCCGATTCTCAGTCTCCGTCTCTCATTTCTCTCCGTCACTCAGTTCTCTCCGTCCCACAGTTCTCTCCTTCTCTCAATTCTCTCTGTCTCCTTGTACTCTCCGTCTCTTAGTTCTCTCCGTCTCTCAGTTCTCTCCGTCTCTCAGTTCTCTCCATCTCTCAGTTCTCTCCGTCTCTCAGTTCTCTCCGTCTCTAAGTCTCTGTCCGTCTCTCAGTCTCTGTCCGTGTCTCAGTCTCTGTCCGTGTCTCAGTCTCTGTCCGTCTCTCAGTCTCTGTCCGTCTCTCAGTCTCTGTCCGTCTCTCAGTCTCTGTCCGTCTCTCAGTCTCTCTCCATCTCTCAGTCTCGGTCTCTCAGTCTCGGTCTCTCAGTCTCGGTCTCTCAGTCTCTCTCCGTCTCTCTGTCTCTCTGTCTCTGTGTCTCTCAGTCTCTCTCCGTCTCTCAGGCTCTCTCTGTCTCTCAGGCTCTCTCCATCTCTCACTCTCCGTCTCTCACTCTCCGTCTCTCATTCTCCGTCTCTCAGTCTCCGTCTCTCAGTCTACGTCTCTCCGTCTCTCTCTTTCAGTCTCCTTCTCTCAGTCTCCGTTTGTCCGCCTCTCAGTCTTCGTCTCTCCGTCTCTCAGCCTACGTCTCTCCGTGTCTGTCTCTCACTCTCCGTCTCTCAGTCTCCGTCTCTCCGTCTCTCAATCTACGTCTCTCCGTCTCTGTCTCTCAGTCTCCGTCTCTCAGTCGACATCTCTCAGTCTCCGTCTCTCAGTCTCCGTCTCTCAGTCTCGGTCTCTCAATCTCTCTCCGTCTCTCAGTCTCTCTCCGTGTCTCAGTCTCTGTCTATCAGTTTCTCTCTGTCTCCCACCGTCTCTCCGTCTCTTTCTCTCCGTCTCCGTCTCCGTCTCTCAGTCTCCGTCTCTCAGTTAACTCCATCTCACAGTTCTCTCCGTCCCACTGTTCTCTCCGTCTCTCAATTCTCTCCGTCTCTCAGTACTCTCTGTCTCTTAGTTCTCTCCGTCTCTCAGTTCTCTCCCTCTCTCAGACTCTCTCCGTGTCTCAGTCTCTGTCCGTCTCTCAGTCAATGTCCGTCTCTCAGTCTCTCTCCGTCTCTCAGTCTCTCTCCGTCTCTCAGTCTCTCTCCGTCTCTCAGTCTCTCTCCGTCTCTCAGTCTCTCTCTGTCTCTCAGTCTCTCTCTGTATCTCAGTCTCTCTCCATCTCTCAGACTCGGTCTCTCAGACTCGGTCTCTCAGTCTCCATCTCTCAGTCTCCATCTCTCAGTCTCCGTCTCTCAGTCTCCGTCTCTCAGTCTCTCACTGTCTCTCAGTCTCTGTCTCTTAATCTCTCGCTGTCTCTCAGTCTCCGTCTCTCAGTCTCCGTCTCTCAGTCTCCGTCTCTCAGTCTCCGTCTCTCAGTTTCCGTCTCTCGGTCTCTTCCCCCTTTCTCGGTCTCTCTCCCTCTCTCGGTCTCTCTCCCACTCTCGGTCGCTCTCCGTCTCTCCGTCTCTCCTTCTCTCCTTCTCTCTGTCTCTCTGTCTCTCAGTCTCTCTCCATCTCTCAGGCTCTCTCTTTCTCTCAGTCTCCGTCTCTCCACCTCTAAGTCTCCGTCTCTCCGTCTCCATCTCTCAGTCTCCGTCTCTCAGTCTCCGTCTCTCAGTCTCCGTCTCTCAGTCTCCGTCTCTCAGTCTCTGTCCGTCTCTCAGTCTCTGTCCGTCTCTCAGTCTCTGTCCGTCTCTCAGTCTCTGTCCGTCTCTCAGTCTCTGTCCGTCTCGCAGTCTCTCTCCGTCTCTCAGTCTCTCTCCATCTCTCTGTCTCCGTCTCTCAGTCTCGGTCTCTCATTCTCTCTCCATCTCTCGGTCTCTCTCCGTGTCTCAGTCTCTGTCTATCAGTTTCTCTCCGTCTCCCACCGTGTCTCAGTCTCCGTCTCTCAGTCTCCGTCTCTCAGTCCACGTCTCTCGGTCTCTCTCCGTCTCTCGGTCTCTGTCTATCAGTTTCTCTCCGTCTCCCACCATCTCTCAGTCTCCGTCTCTCAGTCTCTGTCGCTCAGTCTCCGTCTCTCAGTTTCCGTCTCTCAGTCTCTCGCTGTCTCTCAGTCTCTGATTCTCAGTCTCCGTCTCTCATTTCTCTCCGTCTCTCAGTTCTCTCCGTCCCACAGTTCTCTCCGTCTCTCAATTCTCTCTGACCCCTTGTACTCTCCGTCTCTTAGTTCTCTCCGTCTCTCAGTTCTCTCCGTCTCTCAGTTCTCTCGGTCTCTCAGTTCTCTCCGTCTCTCAGTTCTCTCCGTCTCTAAGTCTCTGTCCGTCTCTCAGTCTCTGTCCGTGTCTCAGTCTCTGTCCGTGTCTCAGTCTCTGTCCGTCTCTCAGTCTCTGTCCGTCTCTCAGTCTCTGTCCGTCTCTCAGTCTCTCTCCATCTCTGAGTCTCTCTCCGTCTCTCGGTCTCTCTCCGTCTCTCAGTCTCTCTCCGTCTCTCAGTCTCTCTCCGTCTCTCAGTCTCTCTCTGTCTCTCAGTCTCTCTCTGTATCTCAGTCTCTCTCCATCTCTCAGACTCGGTCTCTCAGACTCGGTCTCTCAGTCTCCATCTCTCAGTCTCCATCTCTCAGTCTCCGTCTCTCAGTCTCCATCTCTCAGTCTCTCACTGTCTCTCAGTCTCTGTCTCTTAATCTCTCGCTGTCTCTCATTCTCCGTCTCTCAGTCTCCGTCTCTCAGTCTCCGTTTCTCAGTCTCCGTCTCTCAGTTTCCGTCTCTCGGTCTCTTCCCCCTTTCTCGGTCTCTCTCCCTCTCTCGGTCTCTCTCCCACTCTCGGTCGCTCTCCGTCTCTCCGTCTCTCCGTCTCTCCTTCTCTCTGTCTCTCTGTCTCTCAGTCTCTCTCCATCTCTCAGGCTCTCTCTGTCTCTCAGTCTCCGTCTCTCCACCTCTAAGTCTCCGTCTCTCTGTCTCCATCTCTCAGTCTCCGTCTCTCAGTCTCCGTCTCTCAGTCTCCGTCTCTCAGTTTCCGTCTCTCAGTCTCTGTCCGTCTCTCAGTCTCTGTCCGTCTCTCAGTCTCTGTCCGTCTCTCAGTCTCTGTCCGTCTCTCAGTCTCTGTCCATCTCGCAGTCTCTCTCTGTCTCTCAGTCTCTCTCCATCTCTCTGTCTCCGTCACTCAGTCTCGGTCTCTCATTCTCTCTCCATCTCTCGGTCTCTCTCCGTCTCTCGGTCTCTGTCTATCAGTTTCTCTCCGTCTCCCACCATCTCTCAGTCTCCGTCTCTCAATCTCTGTCGCTCAGTCTCCGTCTCTCAGTTTCCGTCTCTCAGTCTCTCGCTGTCTCTCAGTCTCCGATTCCCAGTCTCCGTCTCTCATTTCTCTCCGTCTCTCAGTTCTCTCCGTCCCACAGTTCTCTCCGTCTCTCAATTCTCTCTGTCTCCTTGTACTCTCCGTCTCTTAGTTCTCTCCGTCTCTCAGTTCTCTCCGTCTCTCAGTTCTCTCCGTCTCTCAGTTCTCTCCGTCTCTCAGTTCTCTCCGTATCTAAGTCTCTGTCCGTCTCTCAGTCTCTGTCCGTGTCTCAGTCTCTGTCCGTCTCTCAGTCTCTGTCCGTCTCTCAGTCTCTGTCCGTCTCTCAGTCTCTGTCCGTCTCTCAGTCTCTCTCCATCTCTCAGTCTTGGTCTCTCAGTCTCGGTCTCTCAGTCTCGGTCTCTCAGTCTCTCTCCGTCTCTCTGTCTCTCTGTCTCTGTGTCTCTCAGTCTCTCTCCGTCTCTCAGGCTCTCTCCGTCTCTCAGGCTCTCTCCGTCTCTCAGGCTCTCTCCGTCTCTCACTCTCCGTCTCTCACTCTCCGTCTCTCACTCTCCGTCTCTCACTCTCCGTCTCTCAGTCTCCTTCTCTCAGTCTACGTCTCTCCGTCTCTGTCTTTCAGTCTCCTTCTCTCAGTCTCCGTTTGTCCGCCTCTCAGTCTTCGTCTCTCCGTCTCTCAGCCTACGTCTCTCCGTGTCTGTCTCTCACTCTCCGTCTCTCAGTCTCCGTCTCTCCGTCTCTCAATCTACGTCTCTCCGTCTCTGTCTCTCCGTCTCCGTCTCTCAGTCGCCATCTCTCAGTCTCCGTCTCTCAGTCTCCGTCTCTCAGTCTCGGTCTCTCAATCTCTCTCCGTCTCTCAGTCTCTCTCCGTGTCTCAGTCTCTGTCTATCAGTTTCTCTCCGTCTCCCACCGTCTCTCCGTCTCTGTCTCTCCGTCTCCGTCTCCGTCTCTCAGTCTCCGTCTCTCAGTCTCCGTCTCTCAGTCTCCGTCTCTCAGTTAACTCCATCTCACAGTTCTCTCCGTCCCACTGTTCTGTCCGTCTCTCAATTCTCTCCGTCTCTCAGTACTCTCTGTCTCTTAGTTCTCTCTGTCTCTCAGTTCTCTCCCTCTCTCAGACTGTCTCCGTGTCTCAGTCTCTGTCCGTCTCTCAGTCAATGTCCGTCTCTCAGTCTCTCTCCATCTCTCAGTCTCTCTCCGTCTCTCAGTCTCTCTCCGTCTCTCAGTCTCTCTCCGTCTCTCAGTCTCTCTCTGTCTCTCAGTCTCTCTCTGTCTCTCAGTCTCTCTCCATCTCTCAGACTCGGTCTCTCAGACTCGGTCTCTCAGACTCGGTCTCTCAGTCTCCATCTCTCAGTCTCCATCTCTCAGTCTCCGTCTCTCAGTCTCTGTCTCTCAGTCTCTGTCTCTCAGTCTCCGTCTCTCAGTCCCCAACTCTCAGACTCCATCTCTCAGACTCCGTCTCTCAGATGCCGTCTCTCAGACACCGTCTCTCAGTCACTCTCCATCACTCAGACGCTATCTCTCAGTCCACGTCTCTCAGTCTCTTAGTCTCTCTCCGTCTCTCTCCGTCTCTCCGTCTCTCTCCGTCTCTCAGTCACTCTCCTCAGTATCTCTCCGTCTATCAGTCTCCATCCCTCAGTCTCCATCTCTCAGTCTCTGTCTCTCAGTCTCCGTCTCTCAGTCTCCGTCTCTCAGTCTCCATCTCTCAGTCTCCGTCTCTCAGTCTCTCGCCGTCTCTCAGTCTCTCACCGTCTCTCAGTCTCTCACCATCTCTCAGTCTCTCTCCGTCTCTCAGTCTCTCTCCGTCTCTCCGTCTCTCTCCGTCTCTCCGTCTCTCAGAGTCCGTCTCTCAGAGTCCGTCTCTCAGAGTCTGTCTCTCAGAGTCCGTCTCTCAGAGTCCATCTCTCAGTCTCCGTCTCTCAGTCTCTCAGTCTCCGTCTCTCAGTCTCTCAGTCTCCGTCTCTCAGTCTCCGTCTCTCAGACTCCGTCTCTCAGACGCCGTCTCTCAGACTCCATCTCTCAGTCACTCTCCGTCACTCAGACTCTGTCTCTCAGTCCACGTCTCTCAGTCTCTCTCCGTCTCTCAGTCTCTCTCCGTCTCTCAGTCACTCTCCTCAGTACCTCTCCGTATCTCAGTCCCCGTCTCTCAGTCTCCATCTCTCAGTCTCCGTCTCTCAGTCTCCGTCTCTCAGTCTCTGTCTCTCAGTCTCTGTCTCTCAGTCTCCGTCTCTCAGTCCCCAACTCTCAGACTCCATCTCTCAGACTCCGTCTCTCAGATGCCGTCTCTCAGATACCGTCTCTCAGTCACTCTCCATCACTCAGACGCTGTCTCTCAGTCCACGTCTCTCAGTCTCTCTCCGTCTCTCTCCGTCTCTCCGTCTCTCTCCGTCTCTCAGTCACTCTCCTCAGTATCTCTCCGTCTATCAGTCTCCATCCCTCAGTCTCCATCTCTCAGTCTCTGTCTCTCAGTCTCCGTCTCTCAGTCTCCGTCTCTCAGTCTCCGTCTCTCAGTCTCCGTCTCTCAGTCTCTCGCCGTCTCTCAGTCTCTCACCGTCTCTCAGTCTCTCACCATCTCTCAGTCTCTCTCCGTCTCTCAGTCTCTCTCCGTCTCTCCGTCTCTCTCCGTCTCTCCGTCTCTCAGAGTCCGTCTCTCAGAGTCTGTCTCTCAGAGTCCGTCTCTCAGAGTCCATCTCTCAGTCTCCGTCTCTCAGTCTCTCAGTCTCCGTCTCTCAGTCTCTCAGTCTCCGTCTCTCAGTCTCCGTCTCTCAGACTCCGTCTCTCAGACGCCGTCTCTCAGACTCCATCTCTCAGTCACTCTCCGTCACTCAGACTCTGTCTCTCAGTCCACGTCTCTCAGTCTCTCTCCGTCTCTCAGTCTCTCTCCGTCTCTCAGTCACTCTCCTCAGTACCTCTCCGTATCTCAGTCCCCGTCTCTCAGTCTCCATCTCTCAGTCTCCGTCTCTCAGTCTCCGTCTCTCAGTCTCTGTCTCTCAGTCTCTGTCTCTCAGTCTCCGTCTCTCAGTCTCCATCTCTCAATCTCCATCTCTCAGACTCCGTCTCTCAGATGCCGTCTCTCAGATACCGTCTCTCAGTCACTCTCCATCACTCAGACGCTGTCTCTCAGTCCACGTCTCTCAGTCTCTCTCCGTCTCTCTCCGTTTCTCAGTCTCTCTCCGTCTCTCAGTCACTCTCCTCAGTATCTCTCCGTCTATCAGTCTCCATCTCTCAGTCTCCATCTCTCAGTCTCTGTCTCTCAGTCTCCGTCTCTCAGTCTCCGTCTCTCAGTCTCCATCTCTCAGTCTCCGTCTCTCAGTCTCTCGCCGTCTCTCAGTCTCTCACCGTCTCTCAGTCTCTCTCCATCTCTCAGTCTCTCTCCGTCTCTCAGTCTCTCTCCGTGTCTCAATCTCTCTCCATCTCTCCGTCTCTCAGAGTCCGTCTCTCAGATTCCGTCTCTCAGAGTCCGTCTCTCAGAGTCCATCTCTCAGTCTCCGTCTCTCAGTCTCTCAGTCTCTCGCCATCTCTGAGTATCAGTCTCCGTCTCTCAGTCTCCGTCTCTCAGACTCCGTCTCTCAGACGCCGTCTCTCAGACTCCATCTCTCAGTCACTCTCCGTCACTCAGACTCTGTCTCTCAGTCCACGTCTCTCAGTCTCTCTCCGTCTCTCAGTCTCTCTCCGTCTCTCAGTCACTCTCCTCAGTACCTCTCCGTATCTCAGTCCCCGTCTCTCAGTCTCTGTCTCTCAGTCTCCGTCTCTCAGTCCCCAACTCTCAGACTCCATCTCTCAGACTCCGTCTCTCAGATGCCGTCTCTCAGATACCGTCTCTCAGTCACTCTCCATCACTCAGACGCTGTCTCTCAGTCCACGTCTCTCAGTCTCTCTCCGTCTCTCTCCGTCTCTCCGTCTCTCTCCGTCTCTCAGTCACTCTCCTCAGTATCTCTCCGTCTATCAGTCTCCATCCCTCAGTCTCCATCTCTCAGTCTCTGTCTCTCAGTCTCCGTCTCTCAGTCTCCGTCTCTCAGTCTCCGTCTCTCAGTCTCTCGCCGTCTCTCAGTCTCTCGCCGTCTCTCAGTCTCTCACCATCTCTCAGTCTCTCTCCGTCTCTCAGTCTCTCTCCGTCTCTCCGTCTCTCTCCGTCTCTCCGTCTCTCAGAGTCCGTCTCTCAGAGTCCGTCTCTCAGAGTCCGTCTCTCAGAGTCCGTCTCTCAGAGTCCGTCTCTCAGTCTCCATCTCTCAGTCTCTCAGTCTCCGTCTCTCAGTCTCCGTCTCTCCATCTCCCAGTCTCTCAGTCTCCGTCTCTCAGTCTCCATCTCTCAGTCTCCGTCTCTCAGTCTCCGTAACTCAGTCTCCATCTCTCAATCTCCATCTCTCAGTCTCCGTCTCTCAGTCTCCGTCTCTCAGTCTCAGTCTCCGTCTCTCAGTGTTTCTCCGTCACTCAGTCTTTCTCCGTCACTCAGTCTCCGTCTCTCAGTCTTTCTCCGTCACTCAGTCTCCGTCTCACATTTCTCTCCGTCTCTCAATTCTCTCTGTCTCTCATTACTCTCCGTCTCTCAGTTCTCTCCGTCTCTCTGTCTCTGTCCGTCTCTCTGTCTCTGTCCGTCTCTCTGTCTCTGTCCGTCTCTCTGTCTCTGTCCGTCTCTCAGTCTCTGTCCGTTTCTCAGTCTCTGTCCGTCTCTCAGTCTCCGTCTCTCAGTCTCCGTCTCTCAGTGTCCTTCTCTCAGTCTCCGTCTCTCAGTCTCCGTCTCTCAGTCTCTCTCCGTCTCTCAGTCTTTCTCCGTGTCTCAGTGTCTATCAGTTTCCCACCGTCTCTCCGTCTCCGTCTCTCCGTCTCTCGGTCTCCGTCTCTCAGTGTCCGTCTCTCAGTCTTCGTCTCTCAGTTCTCTCCATCTCACAGTTCTCTGCATCCCACAGTTCTCTCCGTCTCTCAATTCTCTCCGTCTCTCAATTCTCTCCGTCTCTCAGTACTCTCCGGCTCTTAGTTCTCTCCGTCTCTTAGTTCTCTCCGTCTCTCAGTTCTCTCCGTCTCTCAGTCTCTCTCCGTGTCTCAGTCTCTGTCCGTCTCTCAGTCAATGTCCGTCTCTCAGTCTCTCTCCATCTCTCTCCGTCTCTCATTCTCTCTCCGTCTCTCAGTCTCTCTCTCTGTCTCTCAGTCTCTCTCTGTCTCTCATTCTCTCTCTGTCTCTCAGTCTCTCTCTGTCTCTCAGACTCAGTCTCTCAGACTCGGTCTCTCAGTCTGCATCTATCAGTCTCCGTCTCTCAGTCTCCGTCTCTCAGTCTCTCTCCATCTCTCAGTCCACGTCTCTCAGTCCACGTCTCTCAGTCCACGTCTCTCAGTCCACGTCTCTCAGTCCACGTCTCTCAGTCTCCGTCTCTCAGACTCCGTCTCTCAGAGTCCATCTCTCAGTCTCCGTCTCTCAGTCTCTCTCCGTCTCTCAGAGTCCGTCTCTCAGAGTCCGTCTCTCAGAGTCCGTCTCTCAGAGTCCGTCTCTCAGAGTCCGTCTCTCAGAGTCTGTCTCTCAGAGTCTGTCTCTCAGAGTCTGTCTCTCAGAGTCTGTCTCTCGGAGTCTGTCTCTCGGAGTCTGTCTCTCGGAGTCTGTCTCTCAGAGTCTGTCTCTCAGAGTCTGTCTCTCAGAGTCTGTCTCTCAGAGTCTGTCTCTCAGAGTCTGTCTCTCAGAGTCCGTCTCTCAGAGTCGATCTCTCAATCTCCGTCTCTCAGTCTCTCAGTCTCTGTCTCTCAGTCTCCGTCTCTCAGACTCCGTCTCTCAGACTCCGTCTCTCAGACTCCATCTCTCAGTCACTCTCCGTCACTCAGACTCTGTCTCTCAGTCCACGTCTCTCAGTCTCTCTCTGTCTCTCAGTCTCTCTCCGTCTCTCAGTCACTCTCCTCAGTATCTCTCCGTATCTCAGTCCCCGTCTCTCAGTCTCCATCTCTCAGTCTCCGTCTCTCAGTCTCCGTCTCTCCATCTCCATCTCTCAGTCTCCGTCTCTCAGTCTCCATCTCTCAGTCTCCGTCTCTCAGTCTCCAACTCTCAGACTCCATCTCTCAGACTCCGTCTCTCAGATGCCGTCTCTCAGACACCGTCTCTCAGTCACTCTCCATCACTCAGCCGCTGTCTCTCAGTCCACGTCTCTCAGTCTCTCTCCGTCTCTCTCTGTCTCTCCGTCTCTCTCCGTCTCTCCGTCACTCTCCTCAGTATCTCTCCGTCTCTCAGTCTCCGTCTCTCAGTCTCCATCTCTCAGTCTCCGTCTCTCAGTCTCTCGCCGTCTCTCAGTCTCTCGCCGTCTCTGTCTCTCACCATCTCTCACTCTCTCTCCGTCTCTCAGTCTCTCTCCGTCTCTCCGTCTCTCTCCGTCTCTCCGTCTCTCAGAGTCCGTCTCTCAGAGTCCGTCTCTCAGAGTCCGTCTCTCAGAGTCCGTCTCTAAGAGTCCGTCTCTCAGAGTCCGTCTCTCAGAGTCCGTCTCTCAGAGTCCGTCTCTCAGAGTCCGTCTCTCAGAGTCCGTCTCTCAGAGTCCGTCTCTCAGAGTCCGTCTCTCAGAGTCCATCTCTCAGTCTCCGTCTCTCAGTCTCTCAGTCTCCGTCTCTCAGTCTCTCAGTCTCCGTCTCTCAGTCTCTCAGTCTCCGTCTCTCAGTCTCCGTCTCTCCATCTCCCAGTCTCTCAGTCTTCGTCTCTCAGTCTCCATCTCTCAGTCTCCGTCTCTCAGTCTCCGTCTCTCAGTCTCCGTCTCTCAGTCTCCGTATCTCAGTCTCCATCTCTCAGTCTCCATCTCTCAGTCTCTGTCTCTCAGTCTCCGTCTCTCAGTCTCAGTCTCCGTCTCTCAGTGTTTCTCCGTCACTCAGTCTCCGTCTCTCAGTCTTTCTCCGTCACTCAGTCTCCGTCTCACATTTCTCTCCGTCTCTCAATTCTCTCTGTCTCTCAGTACTCTCCGTCTCTCAGTTCTCTCTGTCTCTCTGTCTCTGTCCGTCTCTCTGTCTCTGTCCGTCTCTCTGTCTCTGTCCGTCTCTCTGTCTCTGTCCGTCTCTCTGTCTCTGTCCGTCTCTCAGTCTCTGTCTGTTTCTCAGTCTCTGTCCGTCTCTCAGTCTCCGTCTCTCAGTCTCCGTCTCTCAGTCTCCGTCTCTCAGTCTCCGTCTCTCAGTCTTTCTCCGTGTCTCAGTGTCTATCAGTTTCCCACCGTCTCTCCGTCTCCGTCTCTCCGTCTCTCGGTCTCCGTCTCTCAGTGTCCGTCTCTCAGTCTTCATCTCTCAGTTCTCTCCGTCTCACAGTTCTCTGCATCCCACAGTTCTCTCCGTCTCTCAATTCTCTCCGTCTCTCAATTCTCTCCGTCTCTCAGTACTCTCCGTCTCTTAGTTCTCTCCATCTCTTAGTTCTCTCCGTCTCTCAGTTCTCTCCGTCTCTCAGTCTCTCTCCGTGTCTCAGTCTCTGTCTGTCTCTCAGTCAATGGCCGTCTCTCAGTCTCTCTCCGTCTCTCTCCGTCTCTCATTCTCTCTCTGTCTCTCATTCTCTCTCTCTGTCTCTCAGTTTCTCTCTGTCTCTCAGTCTCTCTCTGTCTCTCAGTCTCTCTCTGTCTCTCAGTCTCTCTCTGTCTCTCAGTCTCTCTCTGTCTCTCAGATTCAGTCTCTCAGACTCGGTCTCTCAGTCTGCATCTATCAGTCTCCGTCTCTCAGTCTCCATCTCTCTGTCTCTCAGTCTCTGTCTCTTAGTCTCTCGCTGTCTCTCAGTCTCTGTCTCTCAGTCTCTGTCTCTCAGTCTCCGTCTCTCAGTCTCCGTCTCTCAGTCTCCGTCTCTCAGTCTCCGTCTCTCAGTCTCCGTCTCTCAGTCTCCGTCTCTCAGTCTCCGTCTCTCAGTTTCCGTCTCTCGGTCTCTTCCCCCTTTCTCGGTTTCTCTCCATCTCTCGGTCTCTCTCCCACTCTCGGTCGCTCTCCGTCTATCCGTCTCTCCGTCTCTCCTTCTCTCTGTCTCTCTGTCTCTCAGTGTCTCTCCATCTCTCAGTCTCCATCTCTCAGTCTCCATCTCTCAGTCTCTGTCTCTCAGTCTCCATCTCTCAGTCTCAGTCTCCGTCTCTCAGTCTCAGTCTCCGTCTCTCAGTCTTTCTCCGTCACTCAGTCTCCGTCTCACATTTCTCTCCGTCTCTCAATTCTCTCTGTCTCTCGGTACTCTCCGTCTCTCAGTTCTCTCTGTCTCTCTGTCTCTGTCCGTCTCTCTGTCTCTGTCCGTCTCTCTGTCTCTGTCCGTCTCTCTGTCTCTGTCCGTCTCTCTGTCTCTGTCCGTCTCTCAGTCTCTCTCCGTCTCTCTGTCTCTGTCCGTCTCTCAGTCTCCGTCTCTCAGTCTCCGTCTCTCAGTCTCCGTCTCTCAGTGTCCGTCTCTCAGTCTCCGTCTCTCAGTCTCCGTCTCTCAGTCTCTCTCCGTCTCTCAGTCTTTCTCCGTGTCTCAGTGTCTATCAGTTTCCCACCGTCTCTCCGTCTCCGTCTCTCCGTCTCTCGGTCTCCGTCTCTCAGTGTCCGTCTCTCAGTCTTCGTCTCTCAGTTCTCTCCGTCTCACAGTTCTCTGCATCCCACAGTTCTCTCCGTCTCTCAATTCTCTCCGTCTCTCAATTCTCTCCGTCTCTCAGTACTCTCCGTCTCTTAGTTCTCTCCGTCTCTTAGTTCTCTCCGTCTCTCAGTTCTCTCCGTCTCTCAGTCTCTCTCCGTGTCTCAGTCTCTGTCTGTCTCTCAGTCAATGTCCGTCTCTCAGTCTCTCTCCATCTCTCTCCCTCTCTCATTCTCTCTCTGTCTCTCAGTATCTCTCTCTGTCTCTCAGTTTCTCTCTGTCTCTCAGTCTCTCTCTGTCTCTCAGTCTCTCTCTGTCTCTCAGACTCAGTCTCTCAGACTCGGTCTCTCAGTCTGCATCTATCAGTCTCCGTCTCTCAGTCTCCATCTCTCCATCTCTCAGTCTCTGTCTCTTAGTCTCTCGCTGTCTCTCAGTCTCCGTCTCTCAGTCTCCGTCTCTCAGTCTCTGTCTCTCAGTCTCCGTCTCTCAGTCTCCGTCTCTCAGTCTCCGTCTCTCAGTTTCCGTCTCTCGGTCTCTTCCCCCTTTCTCGGTCTCTCTCCCTCTCTCGGTCTCTCTCCCACTCTCGGTCGCTCTCTGTCTCTCCGTCTCTCTGTCTCTCCATCTCTCTGTCTCTCTGTCTCTCAGTCTCTCTCCATCTCTCAGGCTCTCAGTCTCCGTCTCTCAGTCTCCATCTCTCAGTCTCCGTCTCTCAGTCTCCGTATCTCAGTCTCCATCTCTCAGTCTCCATCTCTCAGTCTCCATCTCTCAGTCTCTGTCTCTCAGTCTCCGTCTCTCAGTCTCAGTCTCCGTCTCTCAGTCTCAGTCTCCGTCTCTCAGTCTGTCTCCGTCACTCAGTCTCCGTCTCACATTTCTCTCCGTCTCTCAATTCTCTCTGTCTCTCAGTACTCTCCGTCTCTCAGTTCTCTCTGTCTCTCTGTCTCTGTCCGTCTCTCTGTCTCTGTCCGTCTCTCTGTCTCTGTCCGTCTCTCTGTCTCTGTCCGTCTCTCAGTCTCTGTCCGTCTCTCTGTCTCTGTCCGTCTCTCAGTCTCCGTCTCTCAGTCTCCGTCTCTCAGTGTCCATCTCTCAGTCTCCGTCTCTCAGTCTCCGTCTCTCAGTCTCTCTCCGTCTCTCAGTCTTTCTCCGTGTCTCAGTGTCTATCAGTTTCCCACCGTCTCTCCGTCTCCGTCTCTCCGTCTCTCGGTCTCCGTCTCTCAGTGTCCGTCTCTCAGTCTTCGTCTCTCAGTTCTCTCCGTCTCACAGTTCTCTGCATCCTACAGTTCTCTCCGTCTCTCAATTCTCTCCGTCTCTCAATTCTCTCTGTCTCTCAGTACTCTCCGTCTCTTAGTTCTCTCCATCTTTTAGTTCTCTCCGTCTCTCAGTTCTCTCCGTCTCTCAGTCTCTCTCCGTGTCTCAGTCTCTGTCTGTCTCTCAGTCAATGTCCGTCTCTCAGTCTCTCTCCGTCTCTCTCCCTCTCTCATTCTCTCTCTGTCTCTCAGTATCTCTCTCTGTCTCTCAGTTTCTCTCTGTCTCTCAGTCTCTCTCTGTCTCTCAGTCTCTCTCTGTCTCTCAGACTCAGTCTCTCAGACTCGGTCTCTCAGTCTGCATCTATCAGTCTCCGTCTCTCAGTCTCCATCTCTCCATCTCTCAGTCTCTGTCTCTTAGTCTCTCGCTGTCTCTCAGTCTCTGTCTCTCAGTCTCCGTCTCTCAGTCTCCGTCTCTCAGTCTCCGTCTCTCAGTCTCCGTCTCTCAGTCTCCGTCTCTCAGTTTCCGTCTTTCGGTCTCTTCCCCCTTTCTCGGTCTCTCTCCATCTCTCGGTCTCTCTCCCACTCTCGGTCGCTCTCTGTCTCTCCGTCTCTCTGTCTCTCCATCTCTCTGTCTCTCTGTCTCTCAGTCTCTCTCCATCTCTCAGGCTCTCTCCGTCTCTCAGTCTCCGTCTCTCCGTCTCTCAGTCTCCGTCTCTCCGTCTCCATCAGTCAGTCTCCGTCTCTCAGTCTCCGTCACTCAGTCTCCGTCACTCAGACTCCGTCTCTCAGACTCCGTCACTCAGACTCTGTCTCTCAGACTCCGTCTCTCAGACTCCGTCTCTCAGTCAGTCTCCGTCACTCAGACTCCGTCCCTCAGACAACGTCTCTCAGTCTCCGTCTCTCAGTCTCTCTCCATCTCAGTCTCCGTCTCTCAGTCAGTCTCCGTCTCTCAGTCTCCGTCTCTCAGTCTCCGTCTCTCAGTCTCCGTCTCTCAGTCTCTCAATCTCTCGCCGTCTCGCAGTCTCTCAACGTCTCTTAGTCTCTCGCCGTCTCTCAGTCTCGGTCTCTCAGTCTTGGTCTCTCAGTCACATTCTCTCACTCTCCGTCTCTCCGTCTCCATCACTCAGTCTCCGTCTCTCAGTCTCCATCTCTCAGACTCCATCTCTCAGTCTCCGTCACTCATTCTCCATCACCCAGTCTCCGTCACTCACTCTCCGTCTCTCATACTCCGTCTCTCAGACTCCGTCTCTCAGTCAGTCTCCTTCACTCAGATTCCGTCCCTCAGACAACGTCTCTCAGTCTCCGTCTCTCAGTCTCTCTCCATCTCAGTCTCCGTCTCTCAGTCTCTCTCCATCTCTCAGACACTCTCCTCAGTATCTCTCCGTCTGTCAGTCTCCTTCTCTCAGTCTCCGTCTCTCAGTCTCTCAATCTCTCGCCGTCTCGCAGTCTCTCAACGTCTCTTAGTCTCTCGCCGTCTCTCAGTCTCGGTCTCTCAGTCTCGGTCTCTCAGTCACATTCTCTCAGTCTCCGTCTCTCAGTCTCCATCTCTCACTCTCCGTCTCTCAGTCTCCGTCTCTCAGAATCCGTCTCTCAGAGTCCATCTCTCAGTCTCCGTCTCTCAGAGTCCATCTCTCAGTCTCCGTTTTTCAGTCTCTGTCTCTCAGTCTCTCTCAGACTCCGTCTCTCAGACTCCGTCTCTCAGACTCCGTCTTTCAGACTCCGTCTCTCAGACTCCGTCTTTCAGACTCCGTCTCTCAGTCTCCGTCTCTCAGTCTCTGTCTCTCAGTCTCTGTCTCTCAGTCTCCGTCTTTCAGTCTCCGTCTCTCAGTCTCTCTCCATCTCTCAGCCTCTGTCTCTCAGTCTCCGTCTCTCAGTCTGTCTCCATCTCTCAGTCTCCGTCTCTCAGTCTCCGTCTCTCAGTCTCTCTCCGTCTCTCTCCGTCTCTGTCCGTCTCTCAGTCACTCTCCTCAGTATCTCTCCGTCTCTCAGTCTCCGTCCCTCAGTGTTCATCTCTCAGACTCTGTCTCTCAGTCTCCGTCTCTCAGTCTCCGTCTCTTAGTCTCCGTCTCTCAGTCTCCGTCTCTCAGTCTCTCGCCGTCTCTCAGTCTCTCGCCGTCTCTCAGTCTCTCGCCGTCTCTCAGTCTCTCTCCGTCTCTCAGTCTCTCTCCGTCTCTCCGTCTCTCTCCGTCTCTCCGTCTCTCAGAGTCCGTCTCTCAGAGTCCATCTCTCAGAGTCCGTCTCTCAGAGTCTGTCTCTCAGAGTCTGTCTCTCAGAGTCCATCTCTCAGAGTCCGTCTCTCAGAGTCCGTCTCTCAGAGTCCGTCTCTCAGAGCCCGTCTCTCAGAGTCCGTCTCTCAGAGTCCGTCTCTCAGAGTCCGTCTCTCAGAGTCCGTCTCTCAGAGTCCGTCTCTCAGAGTCCGTCTCTCAGAGTCCGTCTCTCAGAGTCCGTCTCTCAGTCTCCATCTCTCAGTCTCTCAGTCTCCGTCTCTCAGTCTCCGTCTCTCCATCTCCCAGTCTCTCAGTCTCCGTCTCTCAGTCTCCATCTCTCAGTCTCCGTCTATCAGTCTCCGTCTCTCAGTCTCCGTAACTCAGTCTCCATCTCTCAATCTCCATCTCTCAGTCTCCATCTCTTAGTCTCCGTCTCTCAGTCTCAGTCTCCGTCTCTCAGTGTTTCTCCGTCACTCAGTCTTTCTCCGTCACTCAGTCTCCGTCTCTCAGTCTTTCTCCGTCACTCAGTCTCCGTCTCACATTTCTCTCCGTCTCTCAATTCTCTCTGTCTCTCATTACTCTCCGTCTCTCAGTTCTCTCCATCTCTCTGTCTCTGTCCATCTCTCTGTCCGTCTCTCAGTCTCTTTCCGTCTCTCAGTCTCTGTCCGTTTCTCAGTCTCTGTCCGTCTCTCAGTCTCCGTCTCTCAGTCTCCGTCTCTCAGTGTCCGTCTCTCAGTCTCCGTCTCTCAGTCTCTCTCCGTCTCTCAGTCTTTCTCCGTGTCTCAGTGTCTATCAGTTTCCCACCGTCTCTCCGTCTCCGTCTCTCCGTCTCTCGGTCTCCGTCTCTCGGTCTCCGTCTCTCAGTGTCCATCTCTCAGTCTTCGTCTCTCAGTTCTCTCCGTCTCACAGTTCTCTGCATCCCACAGTTCTCTCCGTCTCTCAATTCTCTCCGTCGCTCAATTCTCTCCGTCTCTCAGTACTCTCCGTCTCTTAGTTCTCTCTGTCTCTTAGTTCTCTCCGTCTCTCAGTTCTCTCTGTCTCTCAGTCTCACTCCGTGTCTCAGTTTCTGTCCGTCTCTCAGTCAATGTCCGTCTCTCAGTCTCTCTCCGTCTCTCATTCTCTCTCCGTCTCTCAGTCTCTCTCTCTGTCTCTCAGTTTCTCTCTGTCTCTCAGTCTCTCTCTGTCTCTCAGTCTCTCTCTGTCTCTCAGACTCCGTCTCTCAGACTCGGTCTCTCAGTCTGCATCTATCAGTCTCCGTCTCTCAGTCTCCGTCTCTCAGTCTCTCTCCATCTCTCAGTCTCTGTCTCTCAGTCCACGTCTCTCAGTCCACGTCTCTCAGTCTCCGTCTCTCAGACTCCGTCTCTCAGAGTCCATCTCTCAGTCTCCGTCTCTCAGTCTCTCTCCGTCTCTCAGAGTCCGTCTCTCAGATTCCGTCTCTCAGAGTCCGTCTCTCAGAGTCCGTCTCTCAGAGTCCGTCTCTCAGAGTCCGTCTCTCAGAGTCCGTCTCTCAGAGTCCGTCTCTCAGAGTCCGTCTCTCAGAGTCCGTCTCTCAGAGTCCGTCTCTCAGAGTCCGTCTCTCAGTCTCTCAGTCTCCGTCTCTCAGTCTCTCAGTCTCCGTCTCTCAGTCTCCGTCTCTCAGACTCCGTGTCTCAGACGCTGTCTCTCAGACTCCATCTCTCAGTCACTCTCCGTCACTCAGACTCTGTCTCTCTGTCCACGTCTCTCAGTCTCTCTCCGTCTCTCAGTCTCTCTCCGTCTCTCAGTCACTCTCCTCAGTATCTCTCCGTATCTCAGTCCCCGTCTCTCAGTCTCCATCTCTCAGTCTCCGTCTCTCAGTCTCCGTCTCTCCATCTCCATCTCTCAGTCTCCGTCTCTCAGTCTCCGTCTCTCAGTCTCCGTCTCTCAGTCTCCAACTCTCAGACTCCATCTCTCAGACTCCGTCTCTCAGATGCCGTCTCTTAGACACCGTCTCTCAGTCACTCTCCATCACTCAGACGCTGTCTCTCAGTCCACGTCTCTCAGTCTCTCTCCGTCTCTCTCCGTCTCTCCGTCTCTCTCCGTCTCTCAGTCACTCTCCTCAGTATCTCTCCGTCTCTCAGTCTCCGTCTCTCAGTCTCCATCTCTCTGTCTCCGTCTCTCAGTCTCTCGCCGTCTCTCAGTCTCTCGCCGTCTCTGTCTCTCACCATCTCTCACTCTCTCTCCGTCTCTCAGTCTCTCTCCGTCTCTCCGTCTCTCTCTCCGTCTCTCCGTCTCTCTCCGTCTCTCCGTCTCTCAGAGTCCGTCTCTCAGAGTCCGTCTCTCAGAGTCCATCTCTCAGAGTCTGTCTCTCAGAGTCCATCTCTCAGAGTCCGTCTCTCAGAGTCCGTCTCTCAGAGTCCGTCTCTCAGAGTCCGTCTCTCAGAATCCGTCTCTCAGAGTCCGTCTCTCAGAGTCCGTCTCTCAGAGTCCATCTCTCAGTCTCTCAGTCTCCGTCTCTCAGTCTCTCAGTCTCCGTCTCTCAGTCTCCGTCTCTCCATCTCCCAGTCTCTCAGTCTCCGTCTCTCAGTCTCCATCTCTCAGTCTCCGTCTCTCAGTCTCCGTATCTCAGTCTCCATCTCTCAGTCTCCATCTCTCAGTCTCCATCTCTCAGTCTCTGTCTCTCAGTCTCCGTCTCTCAGTCTCAGTCTCCGTCTCTCAGTCTTTCTCCGTCACTCAGTCTCCGTCTCACATTTCTCTCCGTCTCTCAATTCTCTCTGTCTCTCAGGACTCTCCGTCTCTCAGTTCTCTCTGTCTCTCTGTCTCTGTCCGTCTCTCTGTCTCTGTCCGTCTCTCTGTCTCTGTCCGCCTCTCTGTCTCTGTCCGTCTCTCTGTCTCTGTCCGTCTCTCTGTCTCTGTCCGTCTCTCAGTCTCTGTCCGTCTCTCAGTCTCCGTCTCTCAGTCTCCGTCTCTCAGTGTCCGTCTCTCAGTCTCCGTCTCTCAGTCTCCGTCTCTCAGTCTCTCTCCGTCTCTCAGTCTTTCTCCGTGTCTCAGTGTCTATCAGTTTCCCACCGTCTCTCCGTCTCCGTCTCTCCGTCTCTCGGTCTCCGTCTCTCAGTGTCCGTCTCTCAGTCTTCGTCTCTCAGTTCTCTCCGTCTCACAGTTCTCTGCATCCCACAGTTCTCTCCGTCTCTCAATTCTCTCCGTCTCTCAATTCTCTCCGTCTCTCAGTACTCTCCGTCTCTTAGTTCTCTCCGTCTCTTAGTTCTCTCCGTCTCTCAGTTCTCTCCGTCTCTCAGTCTCTCTCCGTGTCTCAGTCTCTCTCTGTCTCTCAGTCAATGTCCGTCTCTCAGTCTCTCTCCATCTCTCTCCCTCTCTCATTCTCTCTCTGTCTCTCAGTATCTCTCTCTGTCTCTCAGTTTCTCTCTGTCTCTCAGTCTCTGTCTCTCAGTCTCTCTCTGTCTCTCAGACTCAGTCTCTCAGATTCGGTCTCTCAGTCTGCATCTATCAGTCTCCGTCTCTCAGTCTCCATCTCTCCATCTCTCAGTCTCTGTCTCTTAGTCTCTCGCTGTCTCTCAGTCTCTGTCTCTCAGTCTCCGTCTCTCAGTCTCTGTCTCTCAGTCTCCGTCTCTCAGTCTCCGTCTCTCAGTCTCCGTCTCTCAGTTTCCGTCTTTCGGTCTCTTCCCCCTTTCTCGGTCTCTCTCCATCTCTCGGTCTCTCTCCCACTCTCGGTCGCTCTCTGTCTCTCCGTCTCTCTGTCTCTCCATCTCTCTGTCTCTCTGTCTCTCAGTCTCTCTCCATCTCTCAGGCTCTCTCCGTCTCTCAGTCTCCGTCTCTCCGTCTCTCAGTCTCCGTCTCTCAGTCTCCGTCTCTCAGTCTCCGTCTCTCAGTCTCCGTCTCTCAGTCTCTCAATCTCTCGCCGTCTCGCAGTCTCTCAACGTCGCTTAGTCTCTCGCCGTCTCTCAGTCTCGGTCTCTCAGTCTCGGTCTCTCAGTCTCGGTCTCTCAGTCACATTCTCTCAGTCTCCGTCTCTCCGTCTCCATCACTCAGTCTCCGTCTCTCAGTCTCCATCTCTCAGACTCCATCTCTCAGTCTCCGTCACTCAGTCTCCGTCACCCAGTCTCCGTCACTCACTCTCCGTCTCTCAGACTCCGTCTCTCAGACTCCGTCTCTCAGACTCCGTCTCTCAGTCAGTCTCCTTCACTCAGACTCCGTCCCTCAGACAACGTCTCTCAGTCTCCGTCTCTCAGTCTCTCTCCATCTCAGTCTCCGTCTCTCAGTCTCTCTCCATCTCGCAGACACTCTCCTCAGTATCTCTCCGTCTCTCAGTCTCCTTCTCTCAGTCTCCGTCTCTCAGTCTCTCAATCTCTCGCCGTCTCGCAGTCTCTCAACGTCTCTTAGTCTCTCACCGTCTCTCAGTCTCCGTCTCTCAGTCTCCGTCTCTCCATCTCCATCTCTCAGTCTCCGTCTCTCAGTCTCCGTCTCTCAGTCTCCGTCTCTCAGTCTCCAACTCTCAGACTCCATCTCTCAGACTCCGTCTCTCAGATGCCGTCTCTTAGACACCGTCTATCAGTCACTCTCCATCACTCAGACGCTGTCTCTCAGTCCACGTCTCTCAGTCTCTCTCCGTCTCTCTCCGACTCTCCGTCTCTCTCCGTCTCTCAGTCACTCTCCTCAGTATCTCTCCGTCTCTCAGTCTCCGTCTCTCAGTCTCCATCTCTCTGTCTCCGTCTCTCAGTCTCTCGCCGTCTCTCAGTCTCTCGCCGTCTCTGTCTCTCACCATCTCTCACTCTCTCTCCGTCTCTCAGTCTCTCTCCGTCTCTCCGTCTCTCTCCGTCTCTCCGTCTCTCTCCGTCTCTCCGTCTCTCAGAGTCCGTCTCTCAGAGTCCGTCTCTCAGAGTCCGTCTCTCAGAGTCCGTCTCTCAGAGTCCGTCTCTCAGAGTCCGTCTCTCAGAGTCCGTCTCTCAGAGTCCGTCTCTCAGAGTCCGTCTCTCAGAGTCCATCTCTCAGTCTCTCAGTCTCTCAGTCTCTCAGTCTCCGTCTCTCAGTCTCCGTCTCTCCATCTCCCAGTCTCTCAGTCTCCGTCTCTCAGTCTCCATCTCTCAGTCTCCGTCTCTCAGTCTCCGTATCTCAGTCTCCATCTCTCAGTCTCCATCTCTCAGTCTCCATCTCTCAGTCTCTGTCTCTCAGTCTCCGTCTCTCAGTCTCAGTCTCCGTCTCTCAGTCTCAGTCTCCGTCTCTCAGTCTTTCTCCGTCACTCAGTCTCCGTCTCACATTTCTCTCCGTCTCTCAATTCTCTCTGTCTCTCAGTACTCTCCGTCTCTCAGTTCTCTCTGTCTCTCTGTCTCTGTCCGTCTCTCTGTCTCTGTCCGTCTCTCTGTCTCTGTCCGTCTCTCTGTCTCTGTCCGTCTCTCTGTCTCTGTCCGTCTCTCAGTCTCCGTCTCTCAGTCTCCGTCTCTCAGTGTCCGTCTCTCAGTCTCCGTCTCTCAGTCTCCGTCTCTCAGTCTCTCTCCGTCTCTCAGTCTTTCTCCGTGTCTCAGTGTCTATCAGTTTCCCACCGTCTCTCCGTCTCCGTCTCTCCGTCTCTCGGTCTCCGTCTCTCAGTGTCCGTCTCTCAGTCTTCGTCTCTCAGTTCTCTCCGTCTCACAGTTCTCTGCATCCCACAGTTCTCTCCGTCTCTCAATTCTCTCCGTCTCTCAATTCTCTCCGTCTCTCAGTACTCTCCGTCTCTTAGTTCTCTCCATCTCTTAGTTCTCTCCGTCTCTCAGTTCTCTCCGTCTCTCAGTCTCTCTCCGTGTCTCAGTCTCTGTCTGTCTCTCAGTCAATGTCCGTCTCTCAGTCTCTCTCCGTCTCTCTCCCTCTCTCATTCTCTCTCTGTCTCTCAGTATCTCTCTCTGTCTCTCAGTTTCTCTCTGTCTCTCAGTCTCTCTCTGTCTCTCAGTCTCTCTCTGTCTCTCAGACTCAGTCTCTCAGACTCGGTCTCTCAGTCTGCATCTATCAGTCTCCGTCTCTCAGTCTCCATCTCTCCATCTCTCAGTCTCTGTCTCTTGGTCTCTCGCTGTCTCTCAGTCTCCGTCTCTCAGTCTCCGTCTCTCAGTCTCCGTCTCTCAGTCTCCGTCTCTCAGTCTCCGTCTCTCAGTTTCCGTCTTTCGGTCTCTTCCCCCTTTCTCGGTCTCTCTCCATCTCTCGGTCTCTCTCCCACTCTCGGTCGCTCTCTGTCTCTCCGTCTCTCTGTCTCTCCATCTCTCTGTCTCTCTGTCTCTCAGTCTCTCTCCATCTCTCAGGCTCTCTCCGTCTCTCAGTCTCCGTCTCTCCGTCTCTCAGTCTCCGTCTCTCCGTCTCCATCAGTCAGTCTCCGTCTCTCAGTCTCCATCTCTCAGACTCCATCTCTCAGTCTCCGTCACTCAGTCTCCGTCACTCAGTCTCCGTCACTCAGACTCCGTCTCTCAGACTCCGTCTCTCAGACTCCGTCTCTCAGTCAGTCTCCGTCACTCAGACTCCGTCCCTCAGACAACGTCTCTCAGTCTCCGTCTCTCAGTCTCTCTCCATCTCAGTCTCCGTCTCTCAGTCTCTCTCCGTCTCACAGTCACTCTCCTCAGTATCTCTCCGTCTCTCAGTCTCCGTCTCTCAGTCTCCGTCTCTCAGTCTCCGTCTCTCAGTCTCCGTCTCTCAGTCTCTCAATCTCTCGCCGTCTCGCAGTCTCTCAACGTCGCTTAGTCTCTCGCCGTCTCTCAGTCTCGGTCTCTCAGTCTCGGTCTCTCAGTCTCGGTCTCTCAGTCACATTCTCTCAGTCTCCGTCTCTCCGTCTCCATCACTCAGTCTCCGTCTCTCAGTCTCCATCTCTCAGACTCCATCTCTCAGTCTCCGTCACTCAGTCTCCGTCACCCAGTCTCCGTCACTCACTCTCCGTCTCTCAGACTCCGTCTCTCAGACTCCGTCTCTCAGACTCCGTCTCTCAGTCAGTCTCCTTCACTCAGACTCCGTCCCTCAGACAACGTCTCTCAGTCTCCGTCTCTCAGTCTCTCTCCATCTCAGTCTCCGTCTCTCAGTCTCTCTCCATCTCGCAGACACTCTCCTCAGTATCTCTCCGTCTCTCAGTCTCCTTCTCTCAGTCTCCGTCTCTCAGTCTCTCAATCTCTCGCCGTCTCGCAGTCTCTCAACGTCTCTTAGTCTCTCACCGTCTCTCAGTCTCCGTCTCTCAGTCTCCGTCTCTCCATCTCCATCTCTCAGTCTCCGTCTCTCAGTCTCCGTCTCTCAGTCTCCGTCTCTCAGTCTCCAACTCTCAGACTCCATCTCTCAGACTCCGTCTCTCAGATGCCGTCTCTTAGACACCGTCTCTCAGTCACTCTCCATCACTCAGACGCTGTCTCTCAGTCCACGTCTCTCAGTCTCTCTCCGTCTCTCTCCGACTCTCCGTCTCTCTCCGTCTCTCAGTCACTCTCAGTATCTCTCCGTCTCTCAATCTCCGTCTCTCAGTCTCCATCTCTCTGTCTCCGTCTCTCAGTCTCTCGCCGTCTCTCAGTCTCTCGCCGTCTCTGTCTCTCACCATCTCTCACTCTCTCTCCGTCTCTCAGTCTCTCTCCGTCTCTCCGTCTCTCTCCGTCTCTCCGTCTCTCTCCGTCTCTCCGTCTCTCAGAGTCCGTCTCTCAGAGTCCGTCTCTCAGAGTCCATCTCTCAGAGTCTGTCTCTCAGAGTCCATCTCTCAGAGTCCGTCTCTCAGAGTCCGTCTCTCAGAGTCCGTCTCTCAGAGTCCGTCTCTCAGAGTCCGTCTCTCAGAGTCCGTCTCTCAGAGTCCGTCTCTCAGAGTCCGTCTCTCAGAGTCCGTCTCTCAGTCTCTGTTTCTCAGTCTCCGTCTCTCAGTCTCTCAGTCTCCGTCTCTCAGTCTCCGACTCTCCATCTCCCAGTCTCTCAGTCTCCGTCTCTCAGTCTCCATCTCTCAGTCTCCGTCTCTCAGTCTCCGTATCTCAGTCTCCATCTCTCAGTCTCCATCTCTCAGTCTCCATCTCTCAGTCTCTGTCTCTCAGTCTCCATCTCTCAGTCTCAGTCTCCGTCTCTCAGTCTCAGTCTCCGTCTCTCAGTCTTTCTCCGTCACTCAGTCTCCGTCTCACATTTCTCTCCGTCTCTCAATTCTCTCTGTCTCTCGGTACTCTCCGTCTCTCAGTTCTCTCTGTCTCTCTGTCTCTGTCCGTCTCTCTGTCTCTGTCCGTCTCTCTGTCTCTGTCCGTCTCTCTGTCTCTGTCCGTCTCTCTGTCTCTGTCCGTCTCTCAGTCTCTGTCCGTCTCTCTGTCTCTGTCCGTCTCTCAGTCTCCGTCTCTCAGTCTCCGTCTCTCAGTCTCCGTCTCTCAGTCTCCGTCTCTCAGTCTCCGTCTCTCAGTCTCCGTCTCTCAGTCTCTCTCCGTCTCTCAGTCTCTCTCCGTCTCTCAGTGTCTATCAGTTTCCCACCGTCTCTCCGTCTCCGTCTCTCCGTCTCTCGGTCTCCGTCTCTCAGTGTCCGTCTCTCAGTCTTCGTCTCTCAGTTCTCTCCGTCTCACAGTTCTCTGCATCCCACAGTTCTCTCCGTCTCTCAATTCTCTCCGTCTCTCAATTCTCTCCGTCTCTCAGTACTCTCCGTCTCTTAGTTCTCTCCGTCTCTTAGTTCTCTCCGTCTCTCAGTTCTCTCCGTCTCTCAGTCTCTCTCCGTGTCTCAGTCTCTGTCTGTCTCTCAGTCAATGTCCGTCTCTCAGTCTCTCTCCATCTCTCTCCCTCTCTCATTCTCTCTCTGTCTCTCAGTATCTCTCTCTGTCTCTCAGTTTCTCTCTGTCTCTCAGTCTCTCTCTGTCTCTCAGTCTCTCTCTGTCTCTCAGACTCAGTCTCTCAGACTCGGTCTCTCAGTCTGCATCTATCAGTCTCCGTCTCTCAGTCTCCATCTCTCCATCTCTCAGTCTCTGTCTCTTAGTCTCTCGCTGTCTCTCAGTCTCTGTCTCTCAGTCTCCGTCTCTCAGTCTCTGTCTCTCAGTCTCCGTCTCTCAGTCTCCGTCTCTCAGTCTCCGTCTCTCAGTTTCCGTCTTTCGGTCTCTTCCCCCTTTCTCGGTCTCTCTCCATCTCTCGGTCTCTCTCCCACTCTCGGTCGCTCTCTGTCTCTCCGTCTCTCTGTCTCTCCATCTCTCTGTCTCTCTGTCTCTCAGTCTCTCTCCATCTCTCAGGCTCTCAGTCTCCGTCTCTCAGTCTCCATCTCTCAGTCTCCGTCTCTCAGTCTCCGTATCTCAGTCTCCATCTCTCAGTCTCCATCTCTCAGTCTCCGTCTCTCAGTCTCTGTCTCTCAGTCTCCGTCTCTCAGTCTCAGTCTCCGTCTCTCAGTCTCAGTCTCCGTCTCTCAGTCTTTCTCCGTCACTCAGTCTCCGTCTCACATTTCTCTCCGTCTCTCAATTCTCTCTGTCTCTCAGTACTCTCCGTCTCTCAGTTCTCTCTGTCTCTCTGTCTCTGTCCGTCTCTCTGTCTCTGTCCGTCTCTCTGTCTCTGTCCGTCTCTCTGTCTCTGTCCGTCTCTCAGTCTCTGTCCGTCTCTCTGTCTCTGTCCGTCTCTCAGTCTCCGTCTCTCAGTCTCCGTCTCTCAGTGTCCGTCTCTCAGTCTCCGTCTCTCAGTCTCCGTCTCTCAGTCTCTCTCCGTCTCTCAGTCTTTCTCCGTGTCTCAGTGTCTATCAGTTTCCCACCGTCTCTCCGTCTCCGTCTCTCCGTCTCTCGGTCTCCGTCTCTCAGTGTCCGTCTCTCAGTCTTCGTCTCTCAGTTCTCTCCGTCTCACAGTTCTCTGCATCCCACAGTTCTCTCCGTCTCTCAATTCTCTCCGTCTCTCAATTCTCTCCGTCTCTCAGTACTCTCCGTCTCTTAGTTCTCTCCATCTTTTAGTTCTCTCCGTCTCTCAGTTCTCTCCGTCTCTCAGTCTCTCTCCGTGTCTCAGTCTCTGTCTGTCTCTCAGTCAATGTCCGTCTCTCAGTCTCTCTCCGTCTCTCTCCCTCTCTCATTCTCTCTCTGTCTCTCAGTATCTCTCTCTGTCTCTCAGTTTCTCTCTGTCTCTCAGTCTCTCTCTGTCTCTCAGTCTCTCTCTGTCTCTCAGACTCAGTCTCTCAGACTCGGTCTCTCAGTCTGCATCTATCAGTCTCCGTCTCTCAGTCTCCATCTCTCCATCTCTCAGTCTCTGTCTCTTAGTCTCTCGCTGTCTCTCAGTCTCTGTCTCTCAGTCTCCGTCTCTCAGTCTCCGTCTCTCAGTCTCCGTCTCTCAGTCTCCGTCTCTCAGTCTCCGTCTCTCAGTTTCCGTCTTTCGGTCTCTTCCCCCTTTCTCGGTCTCTCTCCATCTCTCGGTCTCTCTCCCACTCTCGGTCGCTCTCTGTCTCTCCGTCTCTCTGTCTCTCCATCTCTCTGTCTCTCTGTCTCTCAGTCTCTCTCCATCTCTCAGGCTCTCTCCGTCTCTCAGTCTCCGTCTCTCCGTCTCTCAGTCTCCGTCTCTCCGTCTCCATCAGTCAGTCTCCGTCTCTCAGTCTCCATCTCTCAGACTCCATCTCTCAGTCTCCGTCACTCAGTCTCCGTCACTCAGTCTCCGTCACTCAGACTCCGTCTCTCAGACTCCGTCTCTCAGACTCCGTCTCTCAGTCAGTCTCCGTCACTCAGACTCCGTCCCTCAGACAACGTCTCTCAGTCTCCGTCTCTCAGTCTCTCTCCATCTCAGTCTCCGTCTCTCAGTCTCTCTCCGTCTCACAGTCACTCTCCTCAGTATCTCTCCGTCTCTCAGTCTCCGTCTCTCAGTCTCCGTCTCTCAGTCTCCGACTCTCAGTCTCCGTCTCTCAGTCTCTCAATCTCTCGCCGTCTCGCAGTCTCTCAACGTCGCTTAGTCTCTCGCCGTCTCTCAGTCTCGGTCTCTCAGTCTCGGTCTCTCAGTCTCGGTCTCTCAGTCACATTCTCTCAGTCTCCGTCTCTCCGTCTCCATCACTCAGTCTCCGTCTCTCAGTCTCCATCTCTCAGACTCCATCTCTCAGTCTCCGTCACTCAGTCTCCGTCACCCAGTCTCCGTCACTCACTCTCCGTCTCTCAGACTCCGTCTCTCAGACTCCGTCTCTCAGACTCCGTCTCTCAGTCAGTCTCCTTCACTCAGACTCCGTCCCTCAGACAACGTCTCTCAGTCTCCGTCTCTCAGTCTCTCTCCATCTCAGTCTCCGTCTCTCAGTCTATCTCCATCTCGCAGACACTCTCCTCAGTATCTCTCCGTCTCTCAGTCTCCTTCTCTCAGTCTCCGTCTCTCAGTCTCTCAATCTCTCGCCGTCTCGCAGTCTCTCAACGTCTCTTAGTCTCTCACCGTCTCTCAGTCTCCGTCTCTCAGTCTCCGTCTCTCCATCTCCATCTCTCAGTCTCCGTCTCTCAGTCTCCGTCTCTCAGTCTCCGTCTCTCAGTCTCCAACTCTCAGACTCCATCTCTCAGACTCCGTCTCTCAGATGCCGTCTCTTAGACACCGTCTCTCAGTCACTCTCCATCACTCAGACGCTGTCTCTCAGTCCACGTCTCTCAGTCTCTCTCCGTCTCTCTGTCTCTCTCCGTCTCTCAGTCACTCTCCTCAGTATCTCTCCATCTCTCAGTCTCCGTCTCTCAGTCTCCATCTCTCTGTCTCCGTCTCTCAGTCTCTCGCCGTCTCTCAGTCTCTCGCCGTCTCTGTCTCTCACCATCTCTCACTCTCTCTCCGTCTCTCAGTCTCTCTCCGTCTCTCCGTCTCTCTCCGTCTCTCTCCGTCTCTCCGTCTCTCAGAGTCCGTCTCTCAGAGTCCGTCTCTCAGAGTCCGTCTCTCAGAGTCCGTCTCTCAGAGTCCATCTCTCAGAGTCCGTCTCTCAGAGTCCGTCTCTCAGAGTCCGTCTCTCAGAGTCCGTCTCTCAGAGTCCATCTCTCAGAGTCCGTCTCTCAGAGTCCGTCTCTCAGAGTCCATCTCTCAGTCTCTCAGTCTCCGTCTCTCAGTCTCTCAGTCTCCGTCTCTCAGTCTCCGTCTCTCCATCTCCCAGTCTCTCAGTCTCCGTCTCTCAGTCTCCATCTCTCAGTCTCCGTCTCTCAGTCTCCGTATCTCAGTCTCCATCTCTCAGTCTCCATCTCTCAGTCTCCATCTCTCAGTCTCCATCTCTCAGTCTCCATCTCTCAGTCTCTGTCTCTCAGTCTCCATCTCTCAGTCTCAGTCTCCGTCTCTCAGTCTCAGTCTCCGTCTCTCAGTCTTTCTCCGTCACTCAGTCTCCGTCTCACATTTCTCTCCGTCTCTCAATTCTCTCTGTCTCTCAGTACTCTCCGTCTCTCAGTTCTCTCTGTCTCTCTGTCTCTGTCCGTCTCTCTGTCTCTGTCCGTCTCTCTGTCTCTGTCCGTCTCTCTGTCTCTGTCCGTCTCTCTGTCTCTGTCCGTCTCTCAGTCTCTGTCCGTCTCTCTGTCTCTGTCCGTCTCTCAGTCTCCGTCTCTCAGTCTCCGTCTCTCAGTGTCCGTCTCTCAGTCTCCGTCTCTCAGTCTCCGTCTCTCAGTCTCTCTCCGTCTCTCAGTCTTTCTCCGTGTCTCAGTGTCTATCAGTTTCCCACCGTCTCTCCGTCTCCGTCTCTCAGTCAGTCTCCGTCACTCAGACTCCGTCCCTCAGACAACGTCTCTCAGTCTCTCTCCATCTCAGTCTCCGTCTCTCAGTCTCTCTCCGTCTCACAGTCACTCTCCTCAGTATCTCTCCGTCTCTCAGTCTCCGTCTCTCAGTCTCCGTCTCTCAGTCTCCGTCTCTCAGTCTCCGTCTCTCAGTCTCTCAATCTCTCGCCGTCTCGCAGTCTCTCAACGTCGCTTAGTCTCTCGCCGTCTCTCAGTCTCGGTCTCTCAGTCTCGGTCTCTCAGTCTCGGTCTCTCAGTCACATTCTCTCAGTCTCCGTCTCTCCGTCTCCATCACTCAGTCTCCGTCTCTCAGTCTCCATCTCTCAGACTCCATCTCTCAGTCTCCGTCACTCAGTCTCCGTCACCCAGTCTCCGTCACTCACTCTCCGTCTCTCAGACTCCGTCTCTCAGACTCCGTCTCTCAGACTCCGTCTCTCAGTCAGTCTCCTTCACTCAGACTCCGTCCCTCAGACAACGTCTCTCAGTCTCCGTCTCTCAGTCTCTCTCCATCTCAGTCTCCGTCTCTCAGTCTCTCTCCATCTCGCAGACACTCTCCTCAGTATCTCTCCGTCTCTCAGTCTCCTTCTCTCAGTCTCCGTCTCTCAGTCTCTCAATCTCTCGCCGTCTCGCAGTCTCTCAACGTCTCTTAGTCTCTCACCGTCTCTCAGTCTCGGTCTCTCAGTCTCGGTCTCTCAGTCACATTCTCTCAGTCTCTGTCTCTCAGTCTCCATCTCTCACTCTCCGTCTCTCAGTCTCCGTCTCTCAGAATCCGTCTCTCAGAGTCCATCTCTCAGTCTCCGTCTCTCAGATTCCATCTCTCAGTCTCCGTTTTTCAGTCTCCGTCTCTCAGTCTCTCTCAGACTCCGTCTCTCAGACTCCGTCTCTCAGACTCCGTCTCTCAGACTCCGTCTCTCAGTCTCCGTCTCTCAGTCTCTGTCTCTCAGTCTCTGTCTCTCAGTCTCTGTCTCTCAGTCTCCGTCTTTCAGTCTCCGTCTCTCAGTCTCTCTCCATCTCTCAGTCTCTGTCTCTCAGTCTCCGTCTCTCAGTCTCTCTCCATCTCTCAGTCTCCGTCTCTCAGTCTCCGTCTCTCAGTCTCTGTCTCTCAGTCTCCGTCTCCCAGTCTCGGTCTCCCAGTCTTTCTCTGTCTCTCAGTTTCTCTCCATCTCTCAGTCTTCGTGTCTCAGTCTCTCTCCGTCTCTCGGTCACTCTCCGTCTCTCATTCTGCGACTCTCAGTCTCCGTCTCTCGGTCTCTCATTCTCCGTCTCTCAGTCTCTTTCCATCTCTCAGTCTCCGTCTCTCAGTCTCCGTCTCTCAGTCTCCGTCTCTCAGTCTCCCTCTCTCAGTCTCCCTCTCTCAGTCTCAGTCTCTCAGTCTCAGTCTCCGTCACTCTGTCTCCGTCTCTCAGTCTTTCTCCGTCACTCAGTCTCCGTCTCACATTTCTCTCCATCTCTCAATTCTCTCCGTCTCTCAGTACTCTCCGTCTCTCAGTACTCTCCGTCTCTCAGTCTCTGTCCGTCTCTCAGTCTCTGTCCGTCTCTCAGTCTCTGTCCGTCTCTCAGTCTCTGTCCGTCTCTCAGTCTCTCTCCATCTCTCACTCTCAGTCTCGGTCTCTCAGTCTCGGTCTCTCAGTCTCTCTCCGTCTCTCCGTCTCTCTGTCTCTCTGTCTCTCTGTCTCTGTGTCTCTCAGTCTCTCTCCGTCTCTCAGGCTCTCTCCGTCTCTCACTCTCCGTCTCTCACTCTCCGTCTCTCACTCTCCGTCTCTCACTCTCCGTCTCTCACCTTCCGTCTCTCACTCTCCGTCTCTCAGTCTCCGTCTCTCAGTCTACGTCTCTCCGTCTCTGTCTTTCAGTCTCCGTCTCTCAGTCTCCCTTTGTCCGCCTCTCAGTCTACGTCTCTCCGTCTCTCAGCCTACGTCTCTCCGTGTCTGTCTCTCACTCTCCGTCTCTTAGTCTCCGTCTCTCCGTCTCTCAATCTACGTCTCTCCATCTCTGTCTCTCAGTCTCCGTCTCTCAGTCTCCGTCTCTCAGTCTCGGTCTCTCAATCTCTCTCCGTCTCTCAGTCTCTCTCCGTGTCTCAGTCTCTGTCTATCAGTTTCTCTCCATCTCCCACCATCTCTCCATCTCTGTCTCTCCGTCTCCGTCTCCGTCTCTCAGTGTCCGTCTCTCAGTCTCCGTCTCTCAGTCTCCGTCTCTAAGTTAACTCCATCTCACAGTTCTCTCCGTCCCACTGTTCTCTCCGTCTCTCAATTCTCTCCGTCTCTCAATTCTCTCCGTCTCTCAGTACTCTCTGTCTCTTAGTTCTCTCCGTCTCTCAGTTCTCTCCCTCTCTCAGACTGTCTCCATGTCTCAGTCTCTGTCCGTCTCTCAGTCTCTGTCCGTCTCTCAGTCTCTGTCCGTCTCTCAGTCTCTCTCCATCTCTCAGTCTCTCTCCGTCTCTCAGTCTCTCTCCGTCTCTCAGTCTCTCTCTGTATCTCAGTCTCTCTCCATCTCTCAGACTCGGTCTCTCAGACTCGATCTCTCAGTCTCCATCTCTCAGTCTCCATCTCTCAGTCTCCGTCTCTCAGTCTCCGTCTCTCAGTCTCTCGCTGTCTCTCAGTCTCCGTCTCTCAGTCTCCGTCTCTCAGGCTCCGTCTCTCAGTCTCCGTCTCTCAGTCTCCGTCTCTCAGTCTCCATCTCTCAGTCTCCGTCTCTCAGTCTCTCTCCGTCTCTCAGAGTCCGTCTCTCAGAGTCCGTCTCTCAGAGTCCGTCTCTCAGAGTCCGTCTCTCAGAGTCCGTCTCTCAGAGTCCGTCTCTCAGAGTCTGTCTCTCAGAGTCCGTCTCTCAGAGTCCGTCTCTCAGAGTCCGTCTCTCAGAGTCCGTCTCTCAGAGTCCGTCTCTCAGAGTCCGTCTCTCAGAGTCCGTCTCTCAGTCTCCGTCTCTCAGTCTCTCAGTCTCCGTCTCTCAGTCTCCGTCTCTCAGTCTCCGTCTCTCAGACTCCGTCTCTCAGACGCTGTCTCTCAGACTCCATCTCTCAGTCACTCTCCGTCACTCAGACTCTGTCTCTCAGTCCACGTCTCTCAGTCTCTCTCCGTCTCTCAGTCTCTCTCCGTCTCTCAGTCACTCTCCTCAGTATCTCTCCGTATCTCAGTCCCCGTCTCTCAGTCTCCATCTCTCAGTCTCCGTCTCTCAGTCTCCGTCTCTCCATCTCCATCTCTCAGTCTCCGTCTCTCAGTCTCCGTCTCTCAGTCTCCGTCTCTCAGTCTCCAACTCTCAGACTCCATCTCTCAGACTCCGTCTCTCAGATGCCGTCTCTTAGACACCGTCTCTCAGTCACTCTCCATCACTCAGACGCTGTCTCTCAGTCCACGTCTCTCAGTCTCTCTCCGTCTCTCTCCGTCTCTCTCCGTCTCTCAGTCACTCTCCTCAGTATCTCTCCGTCTCTCAGTCTCCGTCTCTCAGTCTCCATCTCTCTGTCTCCGTCTCTCAGTCTCTCGCCGTCTCTCAGTCTCTCGCCGTCTCTGTCTCTCACCATCTCTCACTCTCTCTCCGTCTCTCAGTCGCTCTCCGTCTCTCCGTCTCTCTCCGTCTCTCCGTCTCTCAGAGTCCGTCTCTCAGAGTCCGTCTCTCAGAGTCCATCTCTCAGAGTCCGTCTCTCAGAGTCCATCTCTCAGAGTCCGTCTCAGAGTCCGTCTCTCAGAGTCCGTCTCTCAGAGTCCGTCTCTCAGAGTCCGTCTCTCAGAGTCCGTCTCTCAGAGTCCGTCTCTCAGAGTCCATCTCTCAGTCTCCGTCTCTCAGTCTCTCAGTCTCCGTCTCTCAGTCTCTCAGTCTCCGTCTCTCAGTCTCCGTCTCTCCATCTCCCAGTCTCTCAGTCTCCGTCTCTCAGTCTCCGTCTCTCAGTCTCCGTCTCTCAGTCTCCGTATCTCAGTCTCCATCTCTCAGTCTCCATCTCTCAGTCTCCATCTCTCAGTCTCTGTCTCTCAGTCTCCGTCTCTCAGTCTCAGTCTCCGTCTCTCAGTCTTTCTCCGTCACTCAGTCTCCGTCTCACATTTCTCTCCGTCTCTCAATTCTCTCTGTCTCTCAGTACTCTCCGTCTCTCAGTTCTCTCTGTCTCTCTGTCTCTGTCCGTCTCTCTGTCTCTGTCCGTCTCTCTGTCTCTGTCCGTCTCTCTGTCTCTGTCCGTCTCTCTGTCTCTGTCCGTCTCTCAGTCTCTGTCCGTCTCTCAGTCTCTGTCCGTCTCTCAGTCTCCGTCTCTCAGACTCCGTCTCTCAGTCTCCGTCTCTCAGTCTCCATCTCTCAGTCTCTCTCCGTCTCTCAGTCTTTCTCCGTGTCTCAGTGTCTATCAGTTTCCCACCGTCTCTCCGTCTCCGTCTCTCCGTCTCTCGGTCTCCGTCTCTCAGTGTCCGTCTCTCAGTCTTCGTCTCTCAGTTCTCTCCGTCTCACAGTTCTCTGCATCCCACAGTTCTCTCCGTCTCTCAATTCTCTCCGTCTCTCAGTACTCTCCGTCTCTTAGTTCTCTCCGTCTCTTAGTTCTCTCCGTCTCTTAGTTCTCTCCGTCTCTCAGTTCTCTCCGTCTCTCAGTCTCTCTCCGTGTCTCAGTCTCTGTCTGTCTCTCAGTCAATGTCCGTCTCTCAGTGTCTCTCCGTCTCTCTCCCTCTCTCATTCTCTCTCTGTCTCTCAGTATCTCTCTCTGTCTCTCAGTTTCTCTCTGTCTCTCAGTCTCTCTCTGTCTCTCAGTCTCTCTCTGTCTCTCAGACTCAGTCTCTCAGACTCGGTCTCTCAGTCTGCATCTATCAGTCTCCGTCTCTCAGTCTCCATCTCTCCATCTCTCAGTCTCTGTCTCTTAGTCTCTCGCTGTCTCTCAGTCTCCATCTCTCAGTCTCCGTCTCTCAGTCTCTGTCTCTCAGTCTCCATCTCTCAGTCTCCATCTCTCAGTCTCTGTCTCTCAGTCTCCGTCTCTCAGTCTCAGTCTCCGTCTCTCAGTCTTTCTCCGTCACTCAGTCTCCGTCTCACATTTCTCTCCGTCTCTCAATTCTCTCTGTCTCTCAGTACTCTCCGTCTCTCAGTTCTCTCTGTCTCTCTGTCTCTGTCCGTCTCTCTGTCTCTGTCCGTCTCTCTGTCTCTGTCCGTCTCTCTGTCTCTGTCCGTCTCTCAGTCTCTGTCCGTCTCTGTCTCTGTCCGTCTCTCAGTCTCCGTCTCTCAGTCTCCGTCTCTCAGTGTCCGTCTCTCAGTCTCCGTCTCTCAGTCTCCGTCTCTCAGTCTCTCTCCGTCTCTCAGTCTTTCTCCGTGTCTCAGTGTCTATCAGTTTCCCACCGTCTCTCCGTCTCCGTCTCTCCGTCTCTCGGTCTCTGTCTCTCAGTGTCCGTCTCTCAGTCTTCGTCTCTCAGTTCTCTCCGTCTCACAGTTCTCTGCATCCCACTGTTCTCTCCGTCTCTCAATTCTCTCCGTCTCTCAATTCTCTCCGTCTCTCAGTACTCTCCGTCTCTTAGTTCTCTCCGTCTCTTAGTTCTCTCCGTCTCTCAGTTCTCTCCGTCTCTCAGTCTCTCTCCGTGTCTCAGTCTCTGTCTGTCTCGCAGTCAATGTCCGTCTCTCAGTCTCTCTCCGTCTCTCTCCCTCTCTCATTCTCTCTCTGTCTCTCAGTATCTCTCTCTGTCTCTCAGTTTCTCTCTGTCTCTCAGTCTCTCTCTGTCTCTCAGACTCAGTCTCTCAGACTCGGTCTCTCAGTCTGCATCTATCAGTCTCCGTCTCTCAGTCTCCATCTCTCCATCTCTCAGTCTCTGTCTCTTAGTCTCTCGCTGTCTCTCAGTCTCTGTCTCTCAGTCTCTCGCTGTCTCTCAGTATCTGTCTCTCAGTCTCCGTCTCTCAATCTCCGTCTCTCAGTCTCCGTCTCTCAGTCTCCGTCTCTCAGTCTCCGTCTCTCAGTCTCCGTCTCTCAGTTTCCGTCTCTCGGTCTCTTCCCCCTTTCTCGGTCTCTCTCCATCTCTCGGTCTCTCTCCCACCCTCGGTCGCTCTCCGTCTCTCCGTCTCTCTGTCTCTCCATCTCTCTGTCTCTCTGTCTCTCAGTCTCTCTCCATCTCTCAGGCTCTCTCCGTCTCTCAGTCTCCGTCTCTCCGTCTCTCAGTCTCCGTCTCTCCGTCTCCATCAGTCAGTCTCCGTCTCTCAGTCTCCATCTCTCAGACTCCATCTCTCAGTCTCCGTCACTCAGTCTCCGTCACTCAGTCTCCGTCACTCAGACTCCGTCTCTCAGACTCCGTCTCTCAGACTCCGTCTCTCAGTCAGTCTCCGTCACTCAGACTCCGTCCCTCAGACAACGTCTCTCAGTCTCCGTCTCTCAGTCTCTCTCCATCTCAGTCTCCGTCTCTCAGTCTCTCTCCATCTCTCAGTCACTCTCCTCAGTATCTCTCCGTCTCTCAGTCTCCGTCTCTCAGTCTCCGTCTCTCAGTCTCCGTCTCTCAGTCTCCGTCTCTCAGTCTCTCAATCTCTCGCCGTCTCGCAGTCTCTCAACGTCGCTTAGTCTCTCGCCGTCTCTCAGTCTCGGTCTCTCAGTCTCGGTCTCTCAGTCACATTCTCTCAGTCTCTGTCTCTCCGTCTCCATCACTCAGTCTCCGTCTCTCAGTCTCCATCTCTCAGACTCCATCTCTCAGTCTCCGTCACTCAGTCTCCGTCACCCAGTCTCCATCACTCACTCTCCGTCTCTCAGACTCCGTCTCTCAGTCAGTCTCCTTCACTCAGACTCCGTCCCTCAGACAACGTCTCTCAGTCTCCGTCTCTCAGTCTCTCTCCATCTCAGTCTCCGTCTCTCAGTCTCTCTCCATCTCGCAGACACTCTCCTCAGTATCTCTCCGTCTCTCAGTCTCCTTCTCTCAGTCTCCGTCTCTCAGTCTCTCAATCTCTCGCCGTCTCGCAGTCTCTCAACGTCTCTTAGTCTCTCACCGTCTCTCAGTCTCGGTCTCTCAGTCTCGGTCTCTCAGTCACATTCTCTCAGTCTCTGTCTCTCAGTCTCCATCTCTCACTCTCCGTCTCTCAGTCTCCGTCTCTCAGAATCCGTCTCTCAGAGTCCATCTCTCAGTCTCCGTCTCTCAGAGTCCATCTCTCAGTCTCCGTTTTTCAGTCTCCGTCTCTCAGTCTCTCTCAGACTCCGTCTCTCAGACTCCGTCTCTCAGACTCCGTCTCTCAGACTCCGTCTCTCAGACTCCGTTTCTCAGTCTCCGTCTCTCAGTCTCCGTCTCTCAGTCTCAGTCTCTCAGTCTCTGTCTCTCAGTCTCTGTCTCTCAGTCTCTGTCTCTCAGTCTCTGTCTCTCAGTCTCTGTCTCTCAGTCTCCGTCTTTCAGTCTCCATCTCTCAGTCTCTCTCCATCTCTCAGTCTCTGTCTCTCAGTCTCCGTCTCTCAGTCTCTCTCCATCTCTCAGTCTCCGTCTCTCAGTCTCCGTCTCTCAGTCTCCGTCTCTCAGTCTCTGTCTCTCAGTCTCCGTCTCCCAGTCTCCGTCTCCCAGTCTTTCTCTGTCTCTCAGTTTCTCTCCATCTCTCAGTCTCCGTGTCTCAGTCTCTCTCCGTCTCTCGGTCACTCTCCGTCTCTCATTCTGCGACTCTCAGTCTCCGTCTCTCGGTCCCTCTCCGTCTCTCGGTCTCTCATTCTCCGTCTCTCAGTCTCTTTCCATCTCTCAGTCTCCGTCTCTCAGTCTCCGTCTCTCAGTCTCCGTCTCTCAGTCTCCCTCTCTCAGTCTCCCTCTCTCAGTCTCAGTCTCTCAGTCTCAGTCTCCGTCACTCTGTCTCCGTCTCTCAGTCTTTCTCCGTCACTCAGTCTCCGTCTCACATTTCTCTCCGTCTCTCAATTCTCTCCGTCTCTCAATTCTCTCCGTCTCTCAGTACTCTCCGTCTCTCAGTCTCTGTTTGTCTCTCAGTCTCTGTCCGTCTCTCAGTCTCTGTCCGTCTCTCAGTCTCTCTCCATCTCTCAGTCTCGGTCTCTCAGTCTCGGTCTCTCAGTCTCTCTCCGTCTCTCCGTCTCTCTGTCTCTCTGTCTCTCTGTCTCTGTGTCTCTCAGTCTCTCTCCGTCTCTCAGGCTCTCTCCGTCTCTCAGGCTCTCTCCGTCTCTCACTCTCCGTCTCTCACTCTCCGTCTCTCACCTTCCGTCTCTCACGCTCCGTCTCTCAGTCTCCGTCTCTCAGTCTACGTCTCTCCGTCTCTGTCTTTCAGTCTCCGTCTCTCAGTCTCCCTTTGTCCGCCTCTCAGTCTACATCTCTCCGTCTCTCAGCCTACGTCTCTCCGTGTCTGTCTCTCACTCTCCGTCTCTTAGTCTCCGTCTCTCTGTCTCTCAATCTACGTCTCTCCATCTCTGTCTCTCAGTCTCCGTCTCTCAGTCTCCGTCTCTCAGTCTCGGTCTCTCAATCTCTCTCCGTCTCTCACTCTCTCTCCGTGTCTCAGTCTCTGTCTACCAGTTTCTCTCCATCTCCCACCATCTCTCCATCTCTGTCTCTCCGTCTCCGTCTCCGTCTCTCAGTGTCCGTCTCTCAGTCTCCGTCTCTAAGTTAACTCCATCTCACAGTTCTCTCCGTCCCACTGTTCTCTCCGTCTCTCAATTCTCTCCGTCTCTCAATTCTCTCCGTCTCTCAATTCTCTCCGTCTCTCAGTACTCTCTGTCTCTTAGTTCTCTCCGTCTCTCAGTTCTCTCCCTCTCTCAGACTGTCTCCATGTCTCAGTCTCTGTCCGTCTCTCAGTCAATGTCCGTCTCTCAGTCTCTCTCCATCTCTCAGTCTCTCTCCGTCTCTCAGTCTCTCTCCGTCTCTCAGTCTCTCTCTGTCTCTCAGTCTCTCTCTGTATCTCAGTCTCTCTCCATCTCTCAGACTCGGTCTCTCAGACTCGATCTCTCAGTCTCCATCTCTCAGTCTCCATCTCTCAGTCTCCCTCTCTCAGTCTCTCACTGTCTCTCAGTCTCTGTCTCTTAATCTCTCGCTGTCTCTCAGTCTCCGTCTCTCAGTCTCCGTCTCTCAGGCTCCGTCTCTCAGTCTCCGTCTCTCAGTCTCCGTCTCTCAGTCTCCATCTCTCAGTCTCCGTCTCTCAGTCTCTCTCCGTCTCTCAGAGTCCGTCTCTCAGAGTCCGTCTCTCAGAGTCCGTCTCTCAGAGTCCGTCTCTCAGAGTCCGTCTCTCAGAGTCCGTCTCTCAGAGTCCGTCTCTCAGAGTCCGTCTCTCAGTCTCCGTCTCTCAGACTCCGTCTCTCAGACGCTGTCTCTCAGACTCCATCTCTCAGTCACTCTCCGTCACTCAGACTCTGTCTCTCAGTCCACGTCTCTCAGTCTCTCTCCGTCTCTCAGTCTCTCTCCGTCTCTCAGTCACTCTCCTCAGTATCTCTCCGTATCTCAGTCCCCGTCTCTCAGTCTCCATCTCTCAGTCTCCGTCTCTCAGTCTCCGTCTCTCCATCTCCATCTCTCAGTCTCCGTCTCTCAGTCTCCGTCTCTCAGTCTCCGTCTCTCAGTCTCCGTCTCTCAGTCTCCAACTCTCAGACTCCATCTCTCAGACTCCGTCTCTCAGATGCCGTCTCTTAGACACCGTCTCTCAGTCACTCTCCATCACTCAGACGCTGTCTCTCAGTCCACGTCTCTCAGTCTCTCTCAGTCTCTCTCCGTCTCTCTCCGTCTCTCCGTCTCTCTCCGTCTCTCAGTCACTCTCCTCAGTATCTCTCCGTCTCTCAGTCTCCGTCTCTCAGTCTCCATCTCTCAGTCTCCGTCTCTCAGTCTCTCGTCTCTCCGTCTCCGTCTCTCCGTCTCCGTCTCTCAGTCTCCGACTCTCAGTCACTGTCTCTCAGTCACTCTCCGTCACTCAGACTCCGTCCCTCAGACAACGTCTCTCAGTCTCTCTCCATCTCTCAGTCTCTGTCTCTCAGTCCACGTCTCTCAGTCCACGTCTCTCAGTCTCCGTCTCTCAGACTCCGTCTCTCAGACTCCGTCTCTCAGTCTCCGTCTCTCAGTCTCCGTCTCTCAGTCTCCGTTTCTCAGTCTCCGTTTCTCAGTCTCCGTCTCTCAGTCTCCGTCTCTCAGTCTCCGTCTCTCAGTCTCCGTCTCTCAGTCTCCGTCTCTCAGTCTCCGTCTCTCAGTCTCTGTCTCCGTCACTCTGTCTCCGTCTCTCAGTATTTCTCCGTCACTCAGTCTCCGTCTCACATTTCCCTCCATCTCTCAATTCTCTCTGTCTCTCAGTCTCTGTCCGTCTCTCAGTCTCTGTCCGTCTCTCAGTTTCTGTCCGTCTCTCAGTCTCTGTCCGTCTCTCAGTCTCTCTCCATCTCTCGGTCTCTCTCCGTGCCTCAGTCTCTGTCTATCAGTTTCTCTCCGTCTCCCACCGTGTCTCAGTCTCCGTCTCTCAGTCTCCCTCTCTCAGTATCTCGCTGTCTCTCAGTCTCCGTCTCTCAGTCTCCATCTCTCTGTCTCCGTCTCTCAGTTCTCTCCTTCTCTCAGTTCTCTCCGTCTCTCAGTTCTCTCCGTCCCACAGTTCTCTCCGTCTCTCAATTCTCTCTGTCTCCCTGTACTCTCCATCTTTTAGTTCTCTCCGTCTCTCAGTTCTCTCCTTCTCTCAGTCTCTGTCCGTCTCTCATTCTCTGTCCGTCTCTCAGTCTCTGTCCGTGTCTCAGTCTCTGTCCGTGTCTCAGTCTCTGTCCGTGTCTCAGTCAATGTTTTTCTCTCAGTCAATGTCCGTCTCTCAGTCTCTGTCCGTCTCTCAGTCTCTCTCCATCTCTCAGTCTCTCTCCGTCTCTCAGTCTCTCTCCGTCTCTCATGCTCTCTCCGTCTCTCATGCTCTCTCCGTCTCTCATGCTCTCTCCGTCTTTCAGAGTTCGTCTTTCAGAGTTCGTCTCTCAGAGTTCGTCTCTCAGAGTCCGTCTCTCAGAGTCCGTCTCTCAGAGTCCGTCTCTCAGAGTCCGTCTCTGAGAGTCCGTCTCTGAGAGTCCGTCTCTGAGAGTCCGTCTCTGAGAGTCCGTCTCTGAGAGTCCGTCTCTCAGACTCCGTCTCTCAGACTCCGTCTCTCAGACTCCGTCTCTCAGACTCCGTCTCTCAGTCTCTCTCGGTCTCTCAGTCTCTCTCGGTCTCTCAGTCTCTCTCGTCTCTCAGTCTCTCTCCGTCTCTCAGTCTCTCTCCGTCTCTTCAGTCTCTCTCCGTCTCTCAGTCTCTCTCCGTCTCTCAGTCTCTCTCCCTCTCTCCGTCTCTCAGAGTCCGTCTCTCAGAGTCCGTCTCTCAGAGTCCGTCTCTCAGAATCCATCACTCAGTCTCCGTCTCTCAGTCTCTCAAAATCCGTCTCTCAGTCTTTGTCTCCGTCTCTCAGTCTCCGTCTCTCAGTCTCCGTCTCTCAGACTCCGTCTCTCAGACGCCGTCTCTCAGAGTCCATGTCTCAGTCGCTCTCCCTCACTCAGACTGTCTCTCAGTCCACGTCTCTCAGTCTCTCACCGTCTCTCAGTATCTCTCCGTCTCTCAGTCTCCGTCTCTCAGTCTCCGTCTCTCCGTCTCTGTCTCTCCATCTCTCAGTCTCCGTCTCTTAGTCTCTCGCTGTCTCTCAGTCTCCATCTCTCAGTCTCCGTCTCTCAGTTTCCATCTCTCGGTCTCTTCCCCCTTTCTCGGTCTCTCTCCCTCTCTCGGTCTCTCTCCCAATCTTGGTCGCTCTCCGTCTCTCCGTCTCGCTGTCTCTCTGTCTCTCAGTCTCTCTCCGTCTCTCAGACTCGGTCTCTCAGACTAGGTCTCTCAGACTCGGTCTCGCAGTCTCTCAGTCTCCATCTCTCAGTCTCTGTCTCTCAGTCTCCGTCTCTCAGTCTCTCTCTGTCTCTCAGTCTCTGTCTCTTAGTCTCTTGCTGTCTCTCAGTCTCCATCTCTCAGTCTCCGTCTCTCAGTCTCCGTCTCGCAGTCTCCGTAGCTCAGTTTCCGTCTCTCGGTCTCTTCCCCCTTTCTCGGTCTCTCTCCCTCTCTCCGTCTCTCTCGCAATCTCGGACGCTGTCCGTCTCTCCGTCTCTCCATCTCTCCGTCCCTCTGTCTCTCAGGCTCTCTCCATCTCTCAGGCTCTCTCCGACCTCAGTCTCCGTCTCTCCGTCTCTCAGTCTCCGTCTCTCTGTCTCTCAGTCTCCGTCTCTCCGTCTCCATCTCTCAGTCTCCCTCTCTCAGTCTCCCTCTCTCAGTCTCCATCTCTCAGTCTCCGCCTCTCAGTCTCCGTCTCTCAGTCTCCGTCTCTCGGTCTCCGTCTCTCGGTCGCCGTCATTCAGTCTCCGTCTCTCAGACTCCGTCTCTCAGAGTCCATCTCTCAGTCTCCATCTCTCAGAGTCCATCTCTCAGTCTCAGTCTCTCAGTCTCCATTTTTCAGTCTCCATCTCTCAGTCTCCGTCTCTCAGTCTCTGTCTCTCAGTCTCTGTCTCCCAGTCTGTCTCTGTCTCTCAGTCTCTCTCCATTTCTCAGTCTCCGTGTCTCAATCTCTCTCCATCTCTCGGTCTCTCAGTCCCCGTCTCTCATTCTCTTTCCGTCTCTCAGTCTCCGTCTCCCAGTCTCCGTCTCTGTCTCCGTCTCTCAGTTTCCGCCTCTCAGTCTCCGTCTCCGTCTCTCAGTCTCCGTCTCTCAGTCTCTCACTGTCTCTCAGTCTCCGTCTCTCAGTCTCCGTCTCTCAGTTCTCTCCTTCTCTCAGTTCTCTCCGTCTCTCAGTTCTCTCCGTCCCACAGTTCTCTCCGTCTCTCAATTCTCTCTGTCTCTTAGTTCTCTCCGTCTCTTAGTTCTCTCCGTCTCTCAGTTCTCTCCGTCTCTCAGTCTCTGTCCATCTCTCAGTCTCTGTCTGTCTCTCAGTCTCTGTCCGTGTCTCAGTCTCTGTCCGTGTCTCAGTCTCTGTCCGTGTCTCAGTCTCTGTCCGTCTCTCAGTCTCTGTCCGTCTCTCAGTCTCTGTCCGTCTCTCAGTCTCTGTCCTTGTCTCAGTCTCTGTCCATGTCTCAGTCTCTGTCCGTGTCTCAGTCTCTGTCCGTGTCTCATTCTTTGTCCGTCTCTCAGTCAATGTTCGTATCTCAGTCACTCTCCTTCTCTCCGTCTCTCTCCGTCTCTCAGTCTCTCTCTGTCTCTCAGTCTCTCTCCGTCTCTCGGACTCGATCTCTCAGACTCGGTCTCTCAGTCTCTCAGTCTCCATCTCTCTGTCTACGTCTCTCAGTCTCTGTCTCTCAGTCTCTCGCTGTCTCTCAGTCTCCGTCTCTCAGTCTCTTGCTGTCTCTCAGTCTCCGTCTCTCAGTCTCCGTCTCTCAGTTTCCGACTCTCAATCTCTTCTCCCTCTCTCGGTGTCTTCTCCCTTTCTCAGTCTCTCTCCCTGTCTCGATCGCTCTCCGTCACTCCGTCTCTCCGTCTCTCCGTCTCTCTGTCTCTCTCTCTCTGTGTCTCTCAGTCTCTCTCCGACTCTCAGGCTCTCTCCATCTCTCACTCACCGTCTCTCACTCTCCGTCTCTCCGTCTCTCAGTCTACGTCTCTCCGTCTATGTCTTTCAGTCTCCGTCTCTCAGTCTCCGTCTCTCCGTCTCTCAGTCTACGTCTCTCCATGTCTGTCTCTCACTCTCCGTCTCTCAGTCTCCATCTCTCCGTCTCTCAGTGTCCGTCTCTCAGTCTCCGTCTCTCAGTCTCCATCGCTCAGTCTCCGTCTCTCAGACTCCGTCTCTCAGTCTCCGTCTCTCAGTCTCCGTCTCTCAGTCTCCGTCTCTCAGTCTCTCTCCATCTCTCAGTCTCTGTCTCTCAGTCCACGTCTCTCAGTCTCCATCTGTCAGACTCCGTATCTCAGAGTCCGTCTCTCAGTCTCCGTCTCTCAGTCTCTGTCTCTCAGTCTCTGTCTCTCAGTCTCTGTCTCTCAGTCTCTGTCTCTCAGTCTCCGTTTCTCAGTCTCCGTCTCAGTCTCAGTCTCTCAGTCTCTATCTCCGTCTCTCTGTCTCCGTCTCTCAGTCTTTCACCGTCACTCAGTCTCTGTCTCACATTTCTCTCCGTCTCTCAATTCTCTCCGTCTCTCAGTACTCTCCGTCTCTCAGTCTCTGTCCGTCTCTCAGTCTCTGTCCATCTCTCAGTCTCTCTCCATCTCTGTTTCTCTCCGTCTCTCAGTCTCTCCGTCTCTCGGTCTCTCGCTGTCTCTCCGTCTCCATCTATCAGTCTCCGTCTCTCAGTCTCCGTCTCTCAGTCTCCGTCTCTCAGTCTCTGTCTCTCAGTTTCCGTCTCTCGGTCTCTTCTCCCTTTCTCGTTCTCTTCGCCCTTTCTCGGTCTCTATCCCTCTCTCGACCTATCTCCCACTCTCGGTCGCTCTCCATCTCTCTGTCTCTCCGTATCTCCGTCTCTCCATCTCTCCATCTCTCTGTCTCTCGGACTCGGTCTCTCGGACTCGGTCTCTCAGTCTCTCAGTCTCTCAGTCTCCGTCTATCAGTCTCCATCTATCAGTCTCCGTCCCTCAGTCTCCGTCTCTCAGTCTCTGTCTCTCAGTCTCCGTCTCTCAGTCTCCGTCTCTCAGTCTCCGTCTCTCAGTCTCCGTCTCTCAGTTTCCGTCTCTCGGTCTCTTCTCCCTTTCTCGGTCTCTTCCCCCTTTCTCGATCTCTCTCCCTCTCTCGATCTCTCTCCCACTCTCGGTCTCTCTCCCACTCTCGGTCGCTCTCCGTCTCTCCGTCTCTCCGTCTCTCCGTCTCTCCGTCTCTCTGTCTCTGTGTCTCTGTGTCTCTCAGTCTCTCTCCGTCTCTCAGGCTCTCTTCGTCTCTCACTCTCCGTCTCTCAGTCTCCGTCTCTCAGTCTCCGTCTCTCCATCTCCGTCTCTCAGTCTCCCTCTCTCAGTCTCCGTCTCTCCGTCTCCGACTCTCAGTCCCTGTCTCTCAGTCTCCGTCTCTCAGACTCCGTCTCTCAGTCTCCGTCTCTCAGTCTCCGTCTCTCAGTCTCCGTCTCTCAGTCTCTCTCCATCTCTCAGTCTCTGTCTCTCAGTCCACGTCTCTCAGTCTCCGTCTCTCAGACTCCGTATCTCAGAGTCCGTCTCTCAGTCTCCGTCTCTCAGTCTCTGTCTCTCAGTCTCTGTCTCTCAGTCTCTGTCTCTCAGTCACTGTCTCTCAGTCTCCGTTTCTCAGTCTCCGTCTCAGTCTCAGTCTCTCAGTCTCTATCTCCGTCTCTCTGTCTCCGTCTCTCAGTCTTTCACCGTCACTCAGTCTCTGTCTCACATTTCTCTCCGTCTCTCAATTCTCTCCGTCTCTCAGTACTCTCCGTCTCTCAGTCTCTGTCCGTCTCTCAGTCTCTGTCCATCTCTCAGTCTCTCTCCATCTCTGTTTCTCTCTGTCTCTCAGTCTCTCCGTCTCTCGGTCTCTCGCTGTCTCTCCGTCTCCATCTATCAGTCTCCGTCTCTCAGTCTCCGTCTCTCAGTCTCCGTCTCTCAGTCTCCGTCTCTCAGTCTCCGTCTCTCAGTCTCTGTCTCCGTCACTCTGTCTCCGTCTCACATTTCCCTCCATCTCTCAATTCTCTCCGTCTCTCAGTCTCTGTCTGTCTCTCAGTCTCTGTCCGTCTCTCAGTCTCTGTCCGTCTCTCAGTCTCTGTCCGTCTCTCAGTCTCTGTCTGTCTCTCAGTCTCTGTCCGTCTCTCAGTCTCTGTCCGTCTCTCCGTCTCTCTCCATCTCTCAGTCTCCGTCTCTCAGTCTCGGTCTCTCAGTCTCTCTCCGTCTCTCGGTCTCTCTCCGTGCCTCAGCCTCTGTCTATCAGTTTCTCTCTGTCTCCCACCGTGTCTCAGTCTCCGTCTCTCAGTCCCCATCTCTCAGTCTCCCTCTCTCCGTCTCTCGGTCTCTTCCCCCTTTCTCGGTCTCTGTCCCTCTTTCGGTCTCTCTCCCACTCTTGGTCGCTCTCCGTCTCTCCGTCTCTCCTTCTCTCTGTCTCTCTGTCTCTCAGTCTCTCTCCATCTCTCAGGCTCTCTCCGTCTCTCAGTCTCTGTCTCTCCATCTCTCAGTCTCCGTCTCTCCGTCTCCATCTCTCAGTCTCCCTCTCTGTCTCCGTCTCAGTCTCTGTCTCTCAGTCTCCGTCTCTCAGTCTCCGTCTCTCAGTCTCCATCTCCCACCGTGTCTCAGTCTCCGTCTCTCAGTCTCCGTCACTCAGTCTCCATCTCTCAGTCTCCGTCTCTCAGTTTCCGTCTCTCAGTTTCCTTCTCTCAGTCTCTTGCTGTCTCTCAGTCTCCGATTCTCAGTCTCCGTCTCTCAGTTCTCTCCATCTCTCAGTTCTCTCCGTCCCACAGTTCTCTCCGTCTCTCAATTCTCTCTGTCTCCCTGTACTCTCCGTCTCTTAATTTTCTCCGTCTCTTAGTTCTCTCCATCTCTCAGTTCTCTCCGTCTCTCAGTTCTCTCCGTCTCTCAGTCTCTGTCCGTCTCTCAGTCTCTCTCCGTCTCTCAGTCTCTCTCCGTCTCTCAGACTCTCTCTGTCTGTCAGTCTCTGTCCGTCTCATATTCTCTGTCCGTCTCTCAGTCTCTGTCCGTCTCTCAGTCTCTGTCCGTGTCTGTCTCTGTCCGTCTCTCAGTCAATGTCCGTCTCTCAGTCAATGTCTGTCTCTCAGTCAATGTCCATCTCTCAGTCTCTCTCCTTCTCTCGGTCTCTCTCCGTCTCTCAGACTCGGTCTCTCGGACTTGGTCTCTCAGTCTCTCAGTGTCCATCTCTCAGTCTCCGTCTCTCAGTCTCTCTGCATCTCTCAGTCTCTGTCTCTCAGTCCACGTCTCTCAGTCTCCGTCTCTCAGACACTGTCTCTCCGAGTCCGTCTCTCGGTCTCCGTCTCTCAGTCTCTCTCCATCTCTCAGAGTCGGTCTCTCAGAGTCGGTCTCTCAGAGTCGGTCTCTCAGAGTCGGTCTCTCAGAGTCGGTCTCTCAGAGTCGGTCTCTCAGAGTCGGTCTCTCAGATTCGTTCTCTCAGAGTCGGTCTCTCAGACTCCGTCTCTCAGTCTCTCTCCGTCTCTCAGTCTCTCTCCGTCTCTCAGTCTCTCTCTGTCTCTCCATCTCTCTCCGTCTCTCCATCTCTCAGAGTCCGTCTCTCAGAGTCCGTCTCTCAGAGTCCAACTCTCAGGGTCCATCTCTCAGAGTCCGTCTCTCAGAGTCCATCTCTCAGTCTCCGTCTCTCAGTCTCCGTCTCTCAGTCTCCATCTCTCAGTCTCCATCTCTCAGTCTCTCAGTCTCCGTCTCTCAGTCTCCGTCTCTCAGTCTCCATCTCTCAGTCTCCGTCTCTCAGACTCTGTCTCTCAGTCTCTCTCCATCTCTCAGTCTCTCGCCGTCTCTCAGTCTCTCGCCGTCTCTCAGTCTCTCACCATCTCTCAGTCTCTCTCCGTCTCTCAGTCTCTCTCCGTCTCTCCGTCTCTCTCCGTCTCTCCGTCTCTCAGTGTCCGTCTCTCAGAGTCTGTCTCTCAGAGTCTGTCTCTCAGAGTCCGTCTCTCAGAGTCCGTCTCTCAGAGTCCGTCTTTCAGAGTCCATCTCTCAGAGTCCGTCTCTCAGAGTCCGTCTCTCAGTCTCCATCTCTCAGTCTCTCAGTCTCCGTCTCTCAGTCTCCGTCTCTCCATCTCCCAGTCTTTCAGTCTCCGTCTCTCAGTCTCCATCTCTCAGTCTCCGTCTCTCAGTCTCCGTAACTCAGTCTCCATCTCTCAATCTCCATCTCTCAGTCTCCGTCTCTCAGTCTCCATCTCTCAGTCTCCGTCTCTCAGTCTCCCTCTCTCAGTCTCCGTCTCTCAGTCTCCGTCTCTCAGTTTCTGTCTCTCAGTCTCTCGCTGTCTCTCAGTCTCCGATTCTCAGTCTCCGTCTCTCATTTCTCTCCGTCTCTCAGTTCTCTCCGTCCCACAGTTCTCTCCGTCTCTCAATTCTCTCTGTCTCCCTCTACTCTCCGTCTCTTAGTTCTCTCCGTCTCTCAGTTCTCTCCGTCTCTCAGTTCTCTCCGTCTCTCAGTCTCTGTCCGTCTCTCAGTCTCTGTCCGTCTCTCAGTCTCTGTCCGTCTCTCAGTCTCTGTCCGTGTCTCAGTCTCTGTCCGTCTCTCAGTCTCTGTCCGTCTCTCAGTCTCTGTCTGTCTCTCAGTCTCTGTCCGTCTCTCAGTCTCTGTCCGTCTCTCCGTCTCTCTCCATCTCTCAGTCTCCGTCTCTCAGTCTCGGTCTCTCAGTCTCTCTCCGTCTCTCGGTCTCTCTCCGTGCCTCAGCCTCTGTCTATCAGTTTCTCTCTGTCTCCCACCGTGTCTCAGTCTCCGTCTCTCAGTCCCCATCTCTCAGTCTCCCTCTCTCCGTCTCTCGGTCTCTTCCCCCTTTCTCGGTCTCTGTCCCTCTCTCGGTCTCTCTCCCACTCTCGGTCGCTCTCCGTCTCTCCGTCTCTCCTTCTCTCTGTCTCTCTGTCTCTCAGTCTCTCTCCATCTCTCAGGCTCTCTCCGTCTCTCAGTCTCCGTCTCTCCATCTCTCAGTCTCCTTCTCTCCGTCTCCATCTCTCAGTCTCCCTCTCTCAGTCTCCGTCTCTCAGTCTCTGTCTCTCAGTCTCCGTCTCTCAGTCTCCGTCTCTCAGTCTCCATCTCCCACCGTGTCTCAGTCTCCGTCTCTCAGTCTCCATCACTCAGTCTCCGTCTCTCAGTCTCCGTCTCTCGGTCTCCGTCTCTCAGTTTCCTTCTCTCAGTCTCTTGCTGTCTCTCAGTCTCCGATTCTCAGTCTCCGTCTCTCAGTTCTCTCCATCTCTCAGTTCTCTCCGTCCCACAGTTCTCTCCGTCTCTCAATTCTCTCTGTCTCCCTGTACTCTCCGTCTCTTAATTTTCTCCGTCTCTTAGTTCTCTCCATCTCTCAGTTCTCTCCGTCTCTCAGTTCTCTCCGTCTCTCAGTCTCTGTCCGTCTCTCAGTCTCTGTCCGTCTCTCAGTCTCTGTCCGTCTCTCAGTCTCTGTCCGTCTCTCAGTCTCTGTCCGTCTCTCATTCTCTGTCCGTCTCTCAGTCTCTGTCCGTCTCAGTCTCTGTCCGTGTCTGTCTCTGTCCGTCTCTCAGTCAATGTCCGTCTCTCAGTCAATGTCTGTCTCTCAGTCAATGTCCATCTCTCAGTCTCTCTCCTTCTCTCGGTCTCTCTCCGTCTCTCAGACTCGGTCTCTCGGACTTGGTCTCTCAGTCTCTCAGTGTCCATCTCTCAGTCTCCGTCTCTCAGTCTCTCTGCATCTCTCAGTCTCTGTCTCTCAGTCCACGTCTCTCAGTCTCCGTCACTCAGACACTGTCTCTCCGAGTCCGTCTCTCGGTCTCCGTCTCTCAGTCTCTCTCCATCTCTCAGAGTCGGTCTCTCAGAGTCGGTCTCTCAGAGTCGGTCTCTCAGAGTCGGTCTCTCAGAGTCGGTCTCTCAGAGTCGGTCTCTCAGAGTCGGTCTCTCAGAGTCGATCTCTCAGATTCGTTCTCTCAGAGTCGGTCTCTCAGACTCCGTCTCTCAGTCTCTCTCCGTCTCTCAGTCTCTCTCCGTCTCTCAGTCTCTCTCTGTCTCTCCATCTCTCTCCGTCTCTCCATCTCTCAGAGTCCGTCTCTCAGAGTCCGTCTCTCAGAGTCCAACTCTCAGGGTCCATCTCTCAGAGTCCGTCTCTCAGAGTCCATCTCTCAGTCTCCGTCTCTCAGTCTCCGTCTCTCAGTCTCCATCTCTCAGTCTCCATCTCTCAGTCTCTCAGTCTCCTTCTCTCAGTCTCCGTCTCTCAGTCTCCATCTCTCAGTCTCCGTCTCTCAGACTCTGTCTCTCAGTCTCTCTCCATCTCTCAGTCTCTCGCCGTCTCTCAGTCTCTCGCCGTCTCTCAGTCTCTCACCATCTCTCAGTCTCTCTCCGTCTCTCAGTCTCTCTCCGTCTCTCCGTCTCTCTCCGTCTCTCCGTCTCTCAGTGTCCGTCTCTCAGAGTCTGTCTCTCAGAGTCTGTCTCTCAGAGTCCGTCTCTCAGAGTCCGTCTCTCAGAGTCCGTCTCTCAGAGTCCGTCTTTCAGAGTCCATCTCTCAGAGTCCGTCTCTCAGAGTCCGTCTCTCAGAGTCCGTCTCTCAGTCTCCATCTCTCAGTCTCTCAGTCTCCGTCTCTCAGTCTCCGTCTCTCCATCTCCCAGTCTTTCAGTCTCCGTCTCTCAGTCTCCATCTCTCAGTCTCCGTCTCTCAGTCTCCGTAACTCAGTCTCCATCTCTCAATCTCCATCTCTCAGTCTCCGTCTCTCAGTCTCCATCTCTCAGTCTCCGTCTCTCAGTCTCCCTCTCTCAGTCTCCGTCTCTCAGTCTCCGTCTCTCAGTCTCTGTCTCTCAGTCTCTCGCTGTCTCTCAGTCTCCGATTCTCAGTCTCCGTCTCTCATTTCTCTCCGTCTCTCAGTTCTCTCCGTCCCACAGTTCTCTCCGTCTCTCAATTCTCTCTGTCTCCCTGTACTCTCCGTCTCTTAGTTCTCTCCGTCTCTCAGTTCTCTCCGTCTCTCAGTTCTCTCCGTCTCTCAGTCTCTGTCCGTCTCTCAGTCTCTGTCCGTGTCTCAGTCTCTGTCCGTGTCTCAGTCTCTGTCTGTCTCTCAGTCTCTGTCCGTGTCTCAGTCTCTGTCCGTCTCTCAGTCAATGTCCGTCTCTCAGTCAATGTCCGTCTCTCAGTCACTCTCCGTCTCTCAGTCTCTCTCTGTCTCTCAGTCTCTCTCTGTCTCTCAGTCTCTCTCCGTCTCTCGGACTCGGTCTCTCAGACTTGGTCTCTCAGTCTCTCAGTCTCCATTTTTCAGTCTCCGTCTCTCAGTCTCTGTCTCTCAGTCTCTCTCTGTTTCTCAGTCTCCGTCTCTCAGTCTCAGTCTCTGTCTCCGTCTCTCAGTCACCGTCTCTCAGTTTCCGTCTCTCGGTCTCTTCTCCCTTTCTCGGTCTCTTCCCCCTTTCTCGGTCTCTCTCCCTCTCTCGATCTCTCTCCCACTCTCGGTCGCTCTCCATCACTCCGTCTCTCTGTCTCTCAGTCTCTCTCTGTCTCTCAGTCTCTCTCCGTCTCTCACTCTGCGTCTCTCAGTCTCCGTCTCTCCGTCTCTCAGTCGCCGTCTATCAGTCTCCGTCTATCAGTCTCTGTCTCTCAGTCTCCGTCTCTCAGTCTCCGTCTCTCAGTTTCCGTCTCTCCGTCTCTTCTCCCTTTCTCGGTCTCTTCCCCCTTTCTCGATCTCTCTCCCTCTCTCGATCTCTCTCCCTCTCTCGGTCTTTCTCCCACTCTCGGTCGCTCTCCGTCTCTCCGTCTCTCCGTCTCTCCGTCTCTCCGTCTCTCCGTCTCTCCGTCTCTCTGTCTCTCTGTCTCTGTGTCTCTCAGTCTCTCTCCGTCTCTCAGGCTCTCTCCGTCTCTCACTCTCCGTCTCTCGGTCTCCGTCTCTCAGTCTCCGTCTCTCAGTCTCCGTCTCTCAGTCTCCGTCTCTCAGTCTCCGTCTCTCCATCTCCGTCTCTCAGTCTCCGTCTCTCAGTCTCCGACTCTCAGTCACTGTCTCTCAGTCACTCTCCGTCACTCAGACTCCGTCCCTCAGACAACGTCTCTCATTTTCCGTCTCTCCGTCTCTCAGTCTCCGTCTCTCAGTCTCTTCTCCCTTTCTCGGTCTCTTCCCCCTTTCTCGATCTCTCTCCCTCTCTCGATCTCTCTCCCTCTCTCGGTCTCTCTCCCACTCTCGGTCGCTCTCCGTCTCTCCGTCTCTCCGTCTCTCCGTCTCTCCGTCTCTCCGTCTCTCCGTCTCTCCGTCTCTCCGTCTCTCCGACGCTCCGTCTCTCCGTCTCTCCGTCTCTCCGTCTCTCTGTCTCTCTGTCTCTCTGTCTCTGTGTCTCTCAGTCTCTCTCCCTCTCTCAGGCTCTCTTCGTCTCTCATTCTCCGTCTCTCAGTCTCCGTCTCTCAGTCTCTCGTCTCTCCGTCTCCGTCTCTCCGTCTCCGTCTCTCAGTCTCCGACTCTCAGTCACTGTCTCTCAGTCACTCTCCGTCACTCAGACTCCGTCCCTCAGACAACGTCTCTCAGTCTCTCTCCATCTCTCAGTCTCTGTCTCTCAGTCCACGTCTCTCAGTCCACGTCTCTCAGTCTCCGTCTCTCAGACTCCGTCTCTCAGACTCCCTCTCTCAGTCTCCGTCTCTCAGTCTCCGTCTCTCAGTCTCCGTCTCTCAGACTCCGTCTCTCAGACGCCGTCTCTCAGAGTCCATGTCTCAGTCGCTCTCCCTCACTCAGACTCTGTCTCTCAGTCCACGTCTCTCAGTCTCTCACCGTCTCTCAGTATCTCTCCGTCTCTCAGTCTCCGTCTCTCAGTCTCCGTCTCTCCGTCTCCGTCTCTCCATCTCTCAGTCTCCGTCTCTTAGTCTCTCGCTGTCTCTCAGTCTCCATCTCTCAGTCTCCGTCTCTCAGTTTCCATCTCTCGGTCTCTTCCCCCTTTCTCGGTCTCACTCCCTCTCTCGGTCTCTCTCCCAATCTTGGTCGCTCTCCGTCTCTCCGTCTCGCTGTCTCATGTCTCTCAGTCTCTCTCCGTCTCTCAGACTCGGTCTCTCAGACTCGGTCTCTCAGACTCGGTCTCGCAGTCTCTCAGTCTCCATCTCTCAGTCTCTGTCTCTCAGTCTCCGTCTCTCAGTCTCTCTCTGTCTCTCAGTCTCTGTCTCTTAGTCTCTTGCTGTCTCTCAGTCTCCATCTCTCAGTCTCCGTCTCTCAGTCTCCGTCTCGCAGTCTCCGTAGCTCAGTTTCCGTCTCTCGGTCTCTTCCCCCTTTCTCGGTCTCTCTCCCTCTCTCGGTCTCTCTCGCAATCTCGGACGCTGTCCGTCTCTCCGTCTCTCCATCTCTCCGTCCCTCTGTCTCTCAGGCTCTCTCCATCTCTCAGGCTCTCTCCAAACTCAGTCTCCGTCTCTCCGTCTCTCAGTCTCCGTCTCTCTGTCTCTCAGTCTCCGTCTCTCCGTCTCCATCTCTCAGTCTCCCTCTCTCAGTCTCCCTCTCTCAGTCTCCATCTCTCAGTCTCCGTCTCTCAGTCTCCGTCTCTCAGTCTCCGTCTCTCGGTCTCCGTCTCTCGGTCGCCGTCATTCAGTCTCCGTCTCTCAGACTCCGTCTCTCAGAGTCCATCTCTCAGTCTCCATCTCTCAGAGTCCATCTCTCAGTCTCAGTCTCTCAGTCTCCATTTTTCAGTCTCCATCTCTCAGTCTCCATCTCTCAGTCTCCGTCTCTCAGTCTCTGTCTCTCAGTCTCTGTCTCCCAGTCTGTCTCTGTCTCTCAGTCTCTCTCCATTTCTCAGTCTCCGTGTCTCAATCTCTCTCCACCTCTCGGTCTCTCAGTCCCCGTCTCTCATTCTCTTTCCGTCTCTCAGTCTCCGTCTCCCAGTCTCCGTCTCTGTCTCCGTCTCTCAGTCTCCGCCTCTCAGTCTCCGTCTCCGTCTCTCAGTCTCCGTCTCTCAGTCTCTCACTGTCTCTCAGTCTCCGTCTCTCAGTCTCCGTCTCTCAGTTCTCTCCTTCTCTCAGTTCTCTCCGTCTCTCAGTTCTCTCCGTCCCACAGTTCTCTCCGTCTCTCAATTCTCTCCGTCTCTTAGCTCTCTCCGTCTCTTAGTTCTCTCCGTCTCTCAGTTCTCTCCGTCTCTCAGTCTCTGTCCATCTCTCAGTCTCTGTCCGTGTCTCAGTCTCTGTCCGTGTCTCAGTCTCTGTCCGTGTCTCAGTCTCTGTCCGTCTCTCAGTCTCTGTCCGTCTCTCAGTCTCTGTCCGTCTCTCAGTCTCTGTCCGTCTCTCAGTCTCTGTCCTTGTCTCAGTCTCTGTCCATGTCTCAGTCTCTGTCCGTGTCTCAGTCTCTGTCCGTGTCTCATTCTTTGTCCGTCTCTCAGTCAATGTTCGTATCTCAGTCACTCTCCTTCTCTCCGTCTCTCTCCGTCTCTCAGTCTCTCTCTGTCTCTCAGTCTCTCTCCGTCTCTCGGACTCGATCTCTCAGACTCGGTCTCTCAGTCTCTCAGTCTCCATCTCTCTGTCTACGTCTCTCAGTCTCTGTCTCTCAGTCTCTCGCTGTCTCTCAGTCTCCGTCTCTCAGTCTCTTGCTGTCTCTCAGTCTCCGTCTCTCAGTCTCCGTCTCTCAGTTTCCGACTCTCAATCTCTTCTCCCTCTCTCGGTGTCTTCTCCCTTTCTCGGTCTCTCTCCCTGTCTCGATCGCTCTCCGTCACTCCGTCTCTCCGTCTCTCCGTCTCTCTGTCTCTCTCTCTCTGTGTCTCTCAGTCTCTCTCCGACTCTCAGGCTCTCTCCATCTCTCACTCACCGTCTCTCACTCTCCGTCTCTCCGTCTCTCAGTCTATGTCTCTCCGTCTATGTCTTTCAGTCTCCGTCTCTCAGTCTCCGTCTCTCCGTCTCTCAGTCTACGTCTCTCCGTGTCTGTCTCTCACTCTCCGTCTCTCAGTCTCCATCTCTCCGTCTCTCAGTGTCCGTCTCTCAGTCTCCGTCTCTCAGTCTCCGTCTCTCAGTCTCCGTCTCTCAGACTCCGTCTCTCAGTCTCCGTCTCTCAGTCTCCGTCTCTCAGACTCCGTCTCTCAGTCTCTCTCCATCTCTCAGTCTCTGTCTCTCAGTCCACGTCTCTCAGTCTCCATCTGTCAGACTCCGTATCTCAGAGTCCATCTCTCAGTCTCCGTCTCTCAGTCTCTGTCTCTCAGTCTCTGTCTCTCAGTCTCTGTCTCTCAGTCACTGTCTCTCAGTCTCCGTTTCTCAGTCTCCGCCTCAGTCTCAGTCTCTCAGTCTCTATCTCCGTCTCTCTGTCTCCGTCTCTCAGTCTTTCACCGTCACTCAGTCTCTGTCTCACATTTCTCTCCGTCTCTCAATTCTCTCCGTCTCTCAGTACTCTCCGTCTCTCAGTCTCTGTCCGTCTCTCAGTCTCTGTCCATCTCTCAGTCTCTCTCCATCTCTGTTTCTCTCCGTCTCTCAGTCTCTCCGTCTCTCGGTCTCTCGCTGTCTCTCCGTCTCCATCTATCAGTCTCCGTCTCTCAGTCTCCGTCTCTCAGTCTCCGTCTCTCAGTCTCTGTCTCTCAGTTTCCGTCTCTCGGTCTCTTCTCCCTTTCTCGTTCTCTTCGCCCTTTCTCGGTCTCTATCCCTCTCTCGACCTATCTCCCACTCTCGGTCGCTCTCCATCTCTCTGTCTCTCCGTATCTCCGTCTCTCCATCTCTCCATCTCTCTGTCTCTCGGACTCGGTCTCTCGGACTCGGTCTCTCAGTCTCTCAGTCTCTCAGTCTCCGTCTATCAGTCTCCATCTATCAGTCTCCGTCCCTCAGTCTCCGTCTCTCAGTCTCCGTCTCTCAGTCTCCGTCTCTCAGTCTCCGTCTCTCAGTCTCCGTCTCTCAGTTTCCGTCTCTCGGTCTCTTCTCCCTTTCTCGGTCTCTTCCCCCTTTCTCGATCTCTCTCCCTCTCTCGATCTCTCTCCCTCTCACAGTCTCTCTCCCACTCTCGGTCGCTCTCCGTCTCTCCGTCTCTCCGTCTCTCCGTCTCTCCGTCTCTCCGTCTCTCCGTCTCTCCGTCTCTCCGTCTCTCTGTCTCTCAGTCTCTCTCCGTCTCTCAGGCTCTCTTCGTCTCTCACTCTCCGTCTCTCAGTCTCCGTCTCTCAGTCTCCGTCTCTCCATCTCCGTCTCTCAGTCTCCCTCTCTCAGTCTCCGTCTCTCCGTCTCCGACTCTCAGTCCCTGTCTCTCAGACTCTGTCTCTCAGACTCCGTCTCTCAGTCACTCTCCGTCACTCAGACTCCGTCCCTCAGACAACGTCTCTCAGTCTCCGTCTCTCAGTCTCTTTCCATCTCTCAGTCTCTGTCTCTCAGTCCACGTCTCTCAGTCTCCGTCTCTCAGTCTCCGTCTCTCAGTCTCCGTCTCTCAGTCTCCGTCTCTCAGTCTCCGTCTCTCAGTCTCCGTCTCTCAGTCTCTCTCCATCTCTCAGTCTCTGTCTCTCAGTCCACGTCTCTCAGTCTCCGTCTCTCAGACTCCGTATCTCAGAGTCCATCTCTCAGTCTCCGTCTCTCAGTCTCTGTCTCTCAGTCTCTGTCTCTCAGTCTCTGTCTCTCAGTCACTGTCTCTCAGTCTCCGTTTCTCAGTCTCCGCCTCAGTCTCAGTCTCTCAGTCTCTATCTCCGTCTCTCTGTCTCCGTCTCTCAGTCTTTCACCGTCACTCAGTCTCTGTCTCACATTTCTCTCCGTCTCTCAATTCTCTCCGTCTCTCAGTACTCTCCGTCTCTCAGTCTCTGTCCGTCTCTCAGTCTCTGTCCATCTCTCAGTCTCTCTCCATCTCTGTTTCTCTCCGTCTCTCAGTCTCTCCGTCTCTCGGTCTCTCGCTGTCTCTCCGTCTCCATCTATCAGTCTCCGTCTCTCAGTCTCCGTCTCTCAGTCTCCGTCTCTCAGTCTCTGTCTCTCAGTTTCCGTCTCTCGGTCTCTTCTCCCTTTCTCGTTCTCTTCGCCCTTTCTCGGTCTCTATCCCTCTCTCGACCTATCTCCCACTCTCGGTCGCTCTCCATCTCTCTGTCTCTCCGTATCTCCGTCTCTCCATCTCTCCATCTCTCTGTCTCTCGGACTCGGTCTCTCGGACTCGGTCTCTCAGTCTCTCAGTCTCTCAGTCTCCGTCTATCAGTCTCCATCTATCAGTCTCCGTCTCTCAGTCTCCGTCTCTCAGTCTCCGTCTCTCAGTCTCCGTCTCTCAGTCTCCGTCTCTCAGTTTCCGTCTCTCGGTCTCTTCTCCCTTTCTCGGTCTCTTCCCCCTTTCTCGATCTCTCTCCCTCTCTCGATCTCTCTCCCTCTCACAGTCTCTCTCCCACTCTCGGTCGCTCTCCGTCTCTCCGTCTCTCCGTCTCTCCGTCTCTCCGTCTCTCCGTCTCTCCGTCTCTCCGTCTCTCCGTCTCTCTGTCTCTCAGTCTCTCTCCGTCTCTCAGGCTCTCTTCGTCTCTCACTCTCCGTCTCTCAGTCTCCGTCTCTCAGTCTCCGTCTCTCCATCTCCGTCTCTCAGTCTCCCTCTCTCAGTCTCCGTCTCTCCATCTCCGTCTCTCAGTCTCCCTCTCTCAGTCTCCGTCTCTCCGTCTCCGACTCTCAGTCCCTGTCTCTCAGACTCTGTCTCTCAGACTCCGTCTCTCAGTCACTCTCCGTCACTCAGACTCCGTCCCTCAGACAACGTCTCTCAGTCTCCGTCTCTCAGTCTCTTTCCATCTCTCAGTCTCTGTCTCTCAGTCCACGTCTCTCAGTCTCCGTCTCTCAGTCTCCGTCTCTCAGACTCCGTCTCTCAGACTCCGTCTCTCAGTCTCCGTCTCTCAGTCTCGGTCTCTCAGTCTCGGTCTCTCAGTCTCCGTCTCTCAGTCTCCGTCTCTCAGTCTCCGTCTCTCAGTCTCTGTCTCCGTCACTCTGTCTCCGTCTCACATTTCCCTCCATCTCTCAATTCTCTCCGTCTCTCAGTCTCTGTCTGTCTCTCAGTCTCTGTCCGTCTCTCAGTCTCTGTCCGTCTCTCAGTCTCTGTCCGTCTCTCAGTCTCTGTCCGTCTCTCAGTCTCTGTCCGTCTCTCCGTCTCTCTCCATCTCTCAGTCTCCGTCTCTCAGTCTCGGTCTCTCAGTCTCTCTCCGTCTCTCGGTCTCTCTCCGTGCCTCAGCCTCTGTCTATCAGTTTCTCTCTGTCTCCCACCGTGTCTCAGTCTCCGTCTCTCAGTCCCCATCTCTCAGTCTCCCTCTCTCCGTCTCTCGGTCTCTTCCCCCTTTCTCGGTCTCTGTCCCTCTTTCGGTCTCTCTCCCACTCTTGGTCGCTCTCCGTCTCTCCGTCTCTCCTTCTCTCTGTCTCTCTGTCTCTCAGTCTCTCTCCATCTCTCAGGCTCTCTCCGTCTCTCAGTCTCTGTCTCTCCATCTCTCAGTCTCCGTCTCTCCGTCTCCATCTCTCAGTCTCCCTCTCTGTCTCCGTCTCTCAGTCTCTGTCTCTCAGTCTCCGTCTCTCAGTCTCCGTCTCTCAGTCTCCATCTCCCACCGTGTCTCAGTCTCCGTCTCTCAGTCTCCGTCTCTCAGTCTCCGTCTCTCAGTCTCCGTCTCTCAGTTTCCGTCTCTCAGTTTCCTTCTCTCAGTCTCTTGCTGTCTCTCAGTCTCCGATTCTCAGTCTCCGTCTCTCAGTTCTCTCCATCTCTCAGTTCTCTCCGTCCCACAGTTCTCTCCGTCTCTCAATTCTCTCTGTCTCCCTGTACTCTCCGTCTCTTAATTTTCTCCGTCTCTTAGTTCTCTCCATCTCTCAGTTCTCTCCGTCTCTCAGTTCTCTCCGTCTCTCAGTCTCTGTCCGTCTCTCAGTCTCTGTCCGTCTCTCAGTCTCTGTCCGTCTCTCAGTCTCTGTCCGTCTCTCAGTCTCTGTCCGTCTCTCATTCTCTGTCCGTCTCTCAGTCTCTGTCCGTGTCTCAGTCTCTGTCCGTGTCTGTCTCTGTCCGTCTCTCAGTCAATGTCCGTCTCTCAGTCAATGTCCGTCTCTCAGTCAATGTCCATCTCTCAGTCTCTCTCCTTCTCTGGGTCTCTCTCCGTCTCTCAGACTCGGTCTCTCGGACTTGGTCTCTCAGTCTCTCAGTGTCCATCTCTCAGTCTCCGTCTCTCAGTCTCTCTGCATCTCTCAGTCTCTGTCTCTCAGTCCACGTCTCTCAGTCTCCGTCTCTCAGACACTGTCTCTCCGAGTCCGTCTCTCGGTCTCCGTCTCTCAGTCTCTCTCCATCTCTCAGAGTCGGTCTCTCAGAGTCCGTCTCTCAGAGTCGGTCTCTCAGAGTCGGTCTCTCAGAGTCGGTCTCTCAGAGTCGGTCTCTCAGAGTCGGTCTCTCAGATTCGTTCTCTCAGAGTCGGTCTCTCAGACTCCGTCTCTCAGTCTCTCTCCGTCTCTCAGTCTCTCTCCGTCTCTCAGTCTCTCTCTGTCTCTCCGTCTCTCCGTCTCTCTCCGTCTCTCCATCTCTCAGAGTCCGTCTTTCAGAGTCCGTCTCTCAGAGTCCAACTCTCAGGGTCCGTCTCTCAGAGTCCGTCTCTCAGAGTCCATCTCTCAGTCTCCGTCTCTCAGTCTCCGTCTCTCAGTCTCCATCTCTCAGTCTCCATCTCTCAGTCTCCATCTCTCAGTCTCTCAGTCTCCTTCTCTCAGTCTCCGTCTCTCAGTCTCCATCTCTCAGTCTCCGTCTCTCAGACTCTGTCTCTCAGACGCCGTCTCTCAGACTCCATCTCTCAGTCACTCTCCGTCACTCAGACTCTGTCTCTCAGTCACTCTCCTCAGTATCTCTCCGTATCTCAGTCTCCGTATCTCAGTCTCCGTCTCTCAGTCTCCGCCTCTCAGTCTCCGTCTCTCTGTCTCCGTTTCTCCATCTCTCAGTCTCCGTCTCTCATTCTCTCTCCGTCTCTCAGAGTCGGTCTCTCAGAGTCGGTCTCTCACAGTCGGTCTCTCAGAGTCGGTCTCTCAGAGTCGGTCTCTCAGAGTCCGTCTCTCAGAGTCCGTCTCTCAGAGTCCGTCTCTCAGAGTCCGTCTCTCAGTCTCTCTCCATCTCTCAGTGTCCGTCTCTCAGTCTCCGTCTCTCAGTCTCTCTCCATCTCTCAGTCTCTGTCTCTCAGTCTCTGTCTCTCAGTCTCCGTCTCTCAGACTCCGTCTCTCAGTCTCTCAGTCTCCGTCTCTCAGTCTCCGTCTCTCAGTCTGCATCTCTCAGTCTCCGTCTCTCAGTCTCCGTCTCTCAGTCTCTCTCCATCTCTCAGTCTCTGTCTCTCAGTCTCTGTCTCTCAGTCTCCGTCTCTCAGACTCCGTCTCTCAGACGCCCTCTCTCAGACTCCATCTCTCAGTCACTCTCCGTCACTCAGACTCTGTCTCTCAGTCCACGTCTCTCAGTTTCCATCTCTCAGTCTCTCGCTGTCTCTCAGTCTCCGTCTCTCAGTCTCCGTCTCTCAGTTCTCTCCGTCTCTCAGTTCTCTCCGTCTCTCAGTTCTCTCCGTCCCACAGTTCTCTCCGTCTCTCAATTCTCTCTGTCTCCCTGTACTCTCCGTCTCTTAGTTCTCTCTGTCTCTCAATCTCTGTCCGTGTCTCAACCTCTGTCCGTGTCTGTCTCTGTCCGTCTCTCAGTCACTGTCCGTCTCTCAGTCAATGTTCGTCTCTCAGTCAATGTCCGTATCTCAGTCAATGTCCGTATCTCAGTCTCTCTCCGTCTCTCAGTCTCTCTCCATCACTCAGTCTCCGTCTCTCAGTCTCCGTCTCTCAGTCTCCGTCTCTCAGACTCTGTCTCTCCGAGTCCGTCTCTCAGTCTCCGTCTCTCAGTCTCTCTCCATCTCTCAGAGTCGGTCTCTCAGAGTCGGTCTCTCAGAGTCGGTCTCTCAGAGTCGGTCTCTCAGAGTCGGTCTCTCAGAGTCGGTCTCTCAGAGTCGGTCTCTCAGAGTCGGTCTCTCAGAGTCGGTCTCTCACAGTCCGTCTCTCAGAGTCCGTCTCTCAGTCTCTCTCCATCTCTCAGTCTCCGTCTCTCAGTCTCCTTCTCTCAGTCTCTCTCCATCTCTCAGAGTCCGTCTCTCCATCTCCGTCTCTCCGTCTCCGTCTCTCCGTCTCCGACTCTCAGTCGCCATCTCTCATTCTCCGTCTCTCAGTCTCCGTCTCTCAGTCTCCGTCTCCCAGTCTCGGTCTCCCAGTCTTTCTCTGTCTCTTAGTTTCTCTCCATCTCTCAGTCTCCGTGTCGCAGTCTCTCTCCGTCTCTTGGTCACTCTCCGTCTCTCATTCTCCGACTCTCAGTCTCCGTCTCTCGGTCCCTCTCCGTCTCTCGGTCTCTCAGTCTCCGTCTCTCAGTCTCTTTCCATCTCTCAGTGTCCCTCTCTCAGTCTCAGTCTCTCAGTCTCAGTCTCCGTCACTCTGTCTCCGTCTCTCAGTCCTTCTCCGTCACTCAGTCTCCGTCTCACATTTCTCTCCATCTCTCAATTCTCTCCGTCTCTCAGTATTCTCTGTCTCTCAGTCTCTGTCCGTCTCTCAGTCTCTGTCCCTCTCTCAGTCTCTGTCCGTCTCTCAGTCTCTCTCCATCTCTCAGTCTCGGTCTCTCAGTCTCGGTCTCTCAGTCTCGGTCTCTCAGTCTCTCTCCGTCTCTCAGGCTCTCTCCGTCTCTCACTCTCCGTCTCTCACTCTCCGTCTCTCAGTCTCCGTCTCTCCGTCTCTCAGTCTACGTCTCTCAGTCTACGTCTCTCCGTCTCTGTCTTTCAGTCTCCGTCTCTCAGTGTCCGTCTCTCCGTCTCTCAGTCTACGTCTCTCCGTGTCTGTCTCTCAGTCTCTGTCTCTAAGTCTCCGTCTCCCAGTCTCATCTCTTAGTCTCGGTCTCTCAATCTCTCTCCGTCTCTCAGTCTCTCTCCGTGTCTCAGTCTCTGTCTATCAGTTTCTCTCCGTCTCCCACCGTCTCTCCATCTCTGTCTCTCCGTCTCCGTCTCCGTCTCTCAGTCTCCGTCTCTCAGTGTCCGTCTCTCAGTCTCCGTCTCTCAGTTCTCTCCATCTCACAGTTCTCTCCGTCCCACTGTTCTCTCCGTCTCTCAATTCTCTCCGTCTCTCAGTACTCTCTGTCTCTTAGTTCTCTCCGTCTCTCAGTTCTCTCCGTCTCTCAGACTCTCTCCGTGACTCAGTCTCTGTCCGTCTCTGAGTCAATGTCCGTCTCTCAGTCTCTCTCCGTCTCTCAGTCTCTCTCCGTCTCTCAGTCTCTCTCTGTCTCTCAGTCTCTCTCTGTATCTCAGTCTCTCTCCATCTCTTAGACTCAGTCTCTCAGACTCGGTCTCTCAGTCTCCATCTCTCAGTCTCCATCTCTCAGTCTCCATCTCTCAGTCTCCGTCTCTCAGTCTCTCTCTGTCTCTCAGTCTCTGTCTCTTAGTCTCTTGCTGTCTCTCAGTCTCCGTCTCTCAGTCTCCGTCAGTCTCCGTCTCTCAGTCTCCGTCTCTCAGTCTCCGTCTCTCAGTTTCCGTCTCTCGGTCTCTTCCCCCTTTCTCGGTCTCTCTCCCTCTCTCGGTCTCTCTCCCACTCTCGGTCGCTCTCCGTCTCTCCGTCTCTCCGTCTCTCCTTCTCTCTGTCTCTCCGTCTCTCAGTGTCTCTCCATCTCTCAGGCTCTCTCCGTCTCTCAGTCTCCGTCTCTCCATCTCTCAGTCTCCGTCTCTCAGTCTCCGTCTCTCAGTCTCCGTCTCTCAGTCTCCGTCTCTCAGTCTCCGTCTCTCAGTCTCCGTCTCTCAGTCTCTGTCCGTCTCTCAGTCTCTGTCCGTCTCTCAGTCTCTGTCCGTCTCTCAGTCTCTGTCCGTCTCTCAGTCTCTCTCCATCTCTCAGTCTCTCTCCATCTCTCAGTCTCGGTCTCTCAGTCTCGGTCTCTCAGTCTCGGTCTCTCAGTCTCTCTCCGTCTCTCGGTCTCTCTCCGTGTCTCAGTCTCTGTCTATCAGTTTCTCTCCGTCTCCCACCGTGTCTCAGTCTCCGTCTCTCAGTCTCTCTCCGTCTCTCAGTCTCTCTCTGTCTCTCCGTCTCTCTCCGTCTCTCCATCTCTCAGAGTCCGTCTCTCAGAGTCCGTCTCTCAGAGTCCATCTCTCAGGTCCGTCTCTCAGAGTCCGTCTCTCAGTGTCCATCTCTCAGTCTCCGTCTCTCAGTCTCCATCTCTCAGTCTCTCAGTCGCCTTCTCTCAGTCTCCGTCTCTCAGTCTCCATCT